>NC_091756.1:42653840-42943840 GCF_043380555.1 Nothobranchius furzeri | reverse complement strand
ATGAGAGTGCAAAGAAAGGCTACTATCATCAAAGTGACAGACAAAAAAGTGACATCCACCCTCAGTCCAAGCACAAGTCGGCCCGGGACCCCACCAGCTTGCTGTGGTTTAGACATGGTGGTTCGTAGAAGAAAAGCCACCATCATTAAAGTGACAGAACATAAGGAAAGCTACAGTCCAGCCAAGACCCCAATCAGGAATCCAGAGTTCAGGCACAGCTACACCGAGGGGCTGCATAAGAGTCAGGAAAATGGTTCAGACAACGCAGCACCACGGTACCACTGTCTGGATCCTGGGCCAAACTCATCCACCACCTCAAACACTTCTCCATCCAGTCCAAAGAAACATAGTACCCTGCACAGATCCACTTTTAACTTTTTTGTGAGCAGTCGTCCTGCCACAACACCAGCTCCCTCTGAGGTTTCATCAAAGGCGGTTGGACAGAGATCGGACAGGCCGAAAAGACCACTAAGCTGCTACGGTGATTTGACTGGACACACTGAGCCGAGCGAAGAGATCGGCGAACAATCAGCTGCCAGCAAATGGAGCTTCGGGCCCCCACAAGGGAACCGCATCAACCCTGTGAGCTTGGACAGAGGTTTCATCAGCCCTGGAAAAGAAGTGAAAGAAGCAGGTCAGCCAGTAGAACACGCCCTCAGCCCTCCAACAGAGGAAGAGGAGGGAATGCCTCCAGCGGTGGAGGGAAAGAGGAGAGCATCCCCCAGTCTGACGCTCATCACGGCCCCCGGTAAGTTCCTCTGCCCCACTTTGACAGTCTTCTTGTCAACAAAGAGGTGCCATCTGTCTCTGATCTCTGTTTTCAAAGGATTAGAACATCTAAATATACTTTACTTTGTGCCTTTGAGCTGGAAGTTTTTTCCTTCTTTATAGTCTTTCAGCTTTGAAGCTCGATTAGACTTGATTAGACTGCTGCAGATGACCTTCACACCTTTACCAGGTATGAGCAACATTAGGTGACATGTGCAGCAGGTCTCATCATCAGCTAGACAGCCGTGCTTGATTTCACCTCCTTTAATTTGTACAGTTGTGTTTTAGCAGGCATAATAAAAATAAAGGATCCGTGTGAGTTATGCATTTTAGGATGCGTTAAATAAAATTAGCTTCTTTTGTTTTGCAATCTTAGCTGAGTTTTTAGTCATTAAGGGTCCATCTTCCATTCTTTTATTGTTAAATCTCCTTTGGACTTTCGTGCTTGTAGTCCTGGCCTTTGGCTGACAGCAGCAGAGTGAAGATGCTCTGAACTGAGAGGGAGGTATTATCTCTCCTCCGGCGTCGGCACGCGCCTCGCTGCAGCCATATCACTGATGCAGCGCCAGCCCTTTCTGTCAAAACAGCCCTTCAGAGCTGCTCCAGCTTTATGTGCCCACACTTAATATTTTTTTATTGATGACTTGATCCTTTCTGTAAGCTGTCCAGTAGTTAGCTGGCTGCTGAAGCAGAGGCTCTTTAGGGACGGAAATGAGAAGATGTGAGAGGTTTGTGCAGTAGCTGCCAGGAAGGTCGAAGGTTGTCCTTCCTCCTGGATGAGCTGCTGTGAGTTTAGGTGCAACAGATCGGAGGTCTGTTTGACTGAGATAAAAAGGAAATGAAGGTGGTTCTTCTGGGGCGTTTTATTTTGTTTCATGTCTGTGTTTGCTTACAAAAATGTCATTTCAAAATAAAAGGCCAGTATGTAACTTATTTAACTTGAAAGTATAAAATTTTGGATATTTGCATGAATGACTGGAGCTTCTGCCTCACGTTTATGTGGTATTTGAACCAGGGGCCATTTCCAAAAAGTCCCCTAAGGGGCCACTGATATAACCACAAGTTATGACAGAAATTCAGTGTGAATTTCTCATTATTTGTGACACATTCACCCTCAAAATAGTTTTACAGTTGATGTTGGTGTCTGAAATTCTTCCTTATTTAGTTTGGCGTAAACATAGGATGCCCTAATTTATTCATTCATTCATACATTAACCTGTTTCTATTTCAAAAGATAAGCCCCTTCAGGTATGCCATCTTGTTTGGGAGGGGACCTATATTAAGAGTTAAAAAATGACAAAACATCCAAAAACAGCAAGAACTGCGTACTAACACGCACGCACGCACGCAGGCACGCACGCACGCACGCACACACACACACACACACACACACACACACACACACACACACACACACACACACACACACACATACACACACACACACACATACACACACACACACACACGCACATCACTCTGCACTCAAAGAAATAGCAATCATTATATTTTAACTTGGAATAAGTGAACGGATAGACAATTAATACAATTTGAGCTCCAGGTTTACTTTAAAACAGGAGACAATATATATATATACATTTTTTTATTAATTCCTTATTTAACCAGGATGCTCCCATTGAGATTAAAACCTAATTTTCAAGGAAATATTTGAAAGATGCACATAAACTGAATGAATTAATAATCTAAAATAAATTATTGTGCAAAAATTAACAAGAAGCTTGTTCCAATGTAGCACTCAAATTCCCCATTTCCTTTTTAAAACGAGGAACAACAAATTAAATCTGCATTGTGTTCTTCAACCAACCATGTGCATAATTTGCATGGTTTTCTGTGATTCATCATGATTTTCTCAAATAACTAAGTTTAATCTTCCTTCTTTTTGGTGACTTGAGGTTGTTTGAAATTCACATTCAAGTCTGTAACACTGAAAAAACATTGGTTCAGTCATTCTCAGTTTTGTAAATGCCATTTAAATCAACTAAACCTGCCATGTTTTAAGAATTCAAGTGAATAAGTAATACACAGAGTGAGCTTTCTGCTGAGCGAGCGTGTCCCTTCATTTATTATCTCTTTCCCTTCCGTGAAATTATTAATTATTCTTTAATCACATCCATTAGGAGTGTCGTCTATTAATTCTAAGGCCAGAGGCAGCATATTTCAAACTCAGCGTTTGATACAGTCAACCACAAAATGAACTGGGATGTTAAATTGTGTCAAGATTCTTCTGTTTGTGCATTGCAGCTAAATGAAAGCTTACTGTTTCACTCACTTCTGTTAATTAAAGCCCTCCTGCATTTCAGATCCTCATCACTCTCAGGAGGAAGTCCTTGCCCTCAACGCAGCGGCCATCATAGCAAACATCAAGCTTCAGAGACAGCTCAGTAAGAAGAAAACTCCATGCAGCTATCCCGAAGATTCTGCAGCATCACTCCAGGGAAATACGGGTATTATTACACACCTCTGTTACGAGTGGAAAATATTTATTCTTGTAATTTTCTCTCAGCATAAACGATTCAGCTTTACGACAATAACACAGATTTGTTTCTGGTTCAACCAGTCATTTTCATAGCTGAAACTCTGATTGAATCCATAAAGTTGATGTGAAATCTTACAAGCTGTGGTTACATTTCATACCAAGATGTAATAATATGCCAGGCAAACTCAGAAAGCTGCTGAGCAGCTCTGCATCACACACAGGCACAAGACGAAGCCAAGCAAGGTGTAAATGAAACACAAAAAACATTTTTTTTATTTCCTGGTAGTAACGGATGGGAGGAAAAACATGAAGACCAGTTCTGAGCAACCCCAACACCAGAACCAGCCTCATGCTGAATCTGCCCCTCTGAGGCTGGAGCATGAAAGGTCATCTGAAACTATTTCTCTTCGGGTAAGCTTAAAGGTCATTTAAAAGCATAGGGCTGCATCCTTTTTGGAAATGTTAGATTTAAAGTGGACCAAGAATTTAAAGAATTTGAGTAAATCCCAGATAGATACATAACTTGCGGTCTATGTATCCTTTTTCACAAGCAGAACACCGAGTTAAAAGTTTCTTCGAGCATTATGGACTTGTCGGGATAAACCAGCCAATCAGCATGCAGCTCATGTCCTGGCTGAGGTGGGGAAACCCAATCTGTCTAGTGCAAGGCTTTATTATGGGGTTGTGTCTGTGGCCATTTGGCAGGGCTCCTGGGTCATTGTGAGCCCCGACAAAGTTTCACATGCTTCATACAGGCTCACAGAGCAGTTTCCAATTGTAAGAAAAATGTCTTTGCAGTTTTAAAGTCAATAAAAATATATGTGAGATCCTGGACAAGCCCCCATTTTTGTCAGAAGTCTTTATGAAGCCCTTTAAAATAAGGAGCTTTTTTATTTTTTATTTATTTATTTATTTTTAGGTAAAATGTAAATTTAGGGGGAAAATGTTGATAAATGTGCTTCTTCAGTGTGAGCCAAGCAAACAAACACTCAGCAAGTTCAGAGGTTATCTTTGTAATACTCTCTGGCTTCATGTGTGGCGAGAAAGCAGAGACCTGATCTTTAGGCCACCAAAACGGATCCCCTCAACACCTTGGCTGCATGACTCTGGTAGTTTGTCCTAAAGTTGAAGTGGTAGCAGCCAGCTGTTTCTCCTTCTTTGATATTATTGAGTGTAGAACCTCTCACACCAGTGGTGTTCTGTTGCGAAATATGCAAGGATGTAAGAAATGGTGGGCCCAAAGGGCTGCAGAAGTGTGTCAATTTGACGAGACCGACAACTGGATGGTCCAATGCTTGCTTTTGGTCCAAGCCATGCTATTGGTGGAGATTTCTAGATGGATGTGAGAGAACCACTTTATTCATTTTTCGCTATTTTTTAATCTCCACAATATATTTAAAGCTATACTATGTTAGGAGTTTGTTGAGACATGAAAATAAATGTTTTAAGCTAATTTGTTTTCCAAATTTGTTATATCAGCTTTAAAAAAAGAGCCTTGGCTAAACTGTTTTATCAAATACAACAGAGTGTTTCTTGTTTTTGCAGCAAGCACTGCAGAGATCCAGACCAGATTTCATCAGTCGGTCTCAGAGCAGGGTGCAAGAGCTGGAACGAAAGGCTCAGGAAAGGAGGCATCGGTCGAGTTTGGAAGGCCGACAGCTACAACAGAAGAGGGCCTGCAGCACGAATCCTACCTCTGTAAACGGTAATCCGCCAGCAGCCAGCATCACCTCTCTGTGAGGCTCTCTGCTGCCCATTGTCCCTGTGCAGCTGCAGTGGCCATTTGCCACATCACTAATCACAAATATGCAGATTCAGAACAAAGAGCTAAGAGGGTGGATGTACTCAGAGTTTTGTCCTAAATAATTATAGTGGGTGATAGGTAGCATCATATTTCTACTTATTTTTGTTGTTTTAAACCTATCGAACCTACAAAAATCCTCAGATTAGAACCACAACTCTGACTCCAAAGCTAATCTGGAATTAGTGATGGACTGTTCAGACAAAAGTGCCTATATAAAACTTGAAATATCAGATTTTTTTTTGTTCATCATCCCATGCTTCATATAAAGAATTGTCCTCTATAATTTTAGAAAAAAAGCTTTTAATAAAACTGCTGTTGATTTTCACTGTAAACAATGAAGATTTTTATGGCCCTCTCTGCCCTCTTCTGGCCACAATCGGAAGAATCACCAGTGATTCAGTGACATCACAAATAAAACCGTGATTTCCATCTTTAAGCACTTTAGACAACTCAGAGTTTGTTTACAAGAACATGCCTCGGCAACATAAAAGACACAGATTTAATGTCCTGATTATAAACAACCTCTGTCTGGTTATTGCAACACTCCTCAGCTGTCAGGCAGCTCTGACATCAGGAAAAACTCTAGTGATTGACAGTCATCCTTTGTGTGTGTGTGTGTGTGTGTGTGTGTGTGTGTGGTTCCAGGTAACCTTGTCAGACAAAGAGACAGAGGGATTTCCTGGAAGGAAACAACGCCCAGGTCCAGGAAGTGAGCTTCATCCGTCGGCAGACTAATCTTTTTTTCATCACCTCGACGTGAAAGGGCGGAGCCTGTCTTTGGCATCTCATTGCCAAGTATGCTGCTCCTGTCTATCTGTCAAGACCTCTGCTCCAATTAAATAATTTTGTTCTTCCTTGCCTTCATGACTCATTATTTTGTTATCCTGCTTGATCCAGTTATTGATAAGAAGTGACGATTCAGAGAGAGGACTTTAACAACAGAATCCACCAGTTTTATGAAATGTATCACATTTTAAGAATTGCAAATAATTTATTGTATCCATCCATCTATCCATTTTGAATGAGTGAGTTGGTTCAGCAGGAAAACTCTCCAGCTTTTCCCGGGGGATTTAAAAGCTTTCCAAAACCAGAGAAAAAATATCTCTCTAGCAGGTTCTGGGACTGCCTCTGGGTCTTCTTCCAGTGGGATGTGTCCATAAAATAAAAAGAAAGCAACTATGCCACTTACACACTTTAGTCAGGTGTCCTACCTCAGCACACTCCTTCTGATGAGCAGAAGAAAGAGCTCTTCTCAGAGGCTCCCCTGGATCAGACTGGCCTCCCAACTGCTCATTTCAGCTGCATGTGTCTGGATCTTGTTCTTCTGATCACATGTCCTAGTTGAGGGCTTGAGCGTACACGGGTCAGTGAATCCCTTACCAGATCAAACCCCTCATTATTGAAGATGATGCCCTGATCTGGTTGTCCATCACTTACTCCATCCTACTTCCACTCACAGACTAAACCCAGGACTATTTACTTCCTCTGTTTGAGGCAGAGAAACACCACTCACCCAGAGGAAGCTTGCAACCTTTTTCTAGTCCAGAGCCACAGCCTCAGACTTAGTTGTACATGTGCACACATAGGCTGCATGGCTAGCTGGTAGCACTGATGGCTCACATTAAGGAAGAAGCAGGTTCAAATCCTGGCTGTGGCCTTTCTGCATGGATTTGTCTGGTTCTCCTCGACCATAAGTGGGTTTTTTTCTGGGTACACCAGTTTCCTCCCACACGCCCTAATTTGTGTTTTGACCGAGTAATATTTCAGAACTATTATAAATGATATTAGCTCAAATTCCCTCATTCAGTTTAATTTAATATCAACCATGTGTCTGTGGTAAGGTGTAAAACACCCCAAAACTAATAATTCTAGACACGCTGTCAGAACTTTGCAGGTTATTTGCAACTGAACTGAAAGATTGACAGAAGAATATATATACATATATATATATATATATTAACAATTTCAAAAAACATTAATTTATTATTATTATTATTATTATTATTATTATTATTATTATTATTATTATTATTATTATTATTATTATTATTTATCAATTTATTAAATATTAAAAATATTATTTTTTTGGTTTGTTTTTATTTTCTTCCCATCCATTGTAACCTCAATTGGTCTAAATGCAAAACAACAGAAAGAAGATCACTGTGTTCCTGGTCATTGGAGGGCTAAAGCCAGAATGAAATAAATGTAAATTCTTGATTGAACAAAAAAAAAAAAAAGTAACGATTTGAAGGATTTATTTACACAGTGATGCAGACACACTGTTGCTGAACAACAAATTAAACATTCATTATTTTAAAGAAATCAAGCAAAGAAATTAAATAAACATTTTTTATATAAAATAAAGGATAAGAAATTTAGTATGCCGGTTTTATACCAAAAGGGAATTTTTCAAGCATGCATTCAATTGATGTTTAAAGCTCAAGGTAGTGTTTTGAATATAGCCAGTAACTGGCTTTTCAGTCTCACAAACACCTGTGTAACACAGACAGGACATTTGTTGGGTAAATGACCCGCAGTCCATTGAGCAAGCATCAATCTGTCGTCCTTGTAGGCTCAATTCAACCTTTCAAGCGCACCAGGCTGTAGTAATGGTGGACATTAAAATGTTTATGTGCTAATAACAGAGCCTGTTTTCTTCTTCAGAGTAATGATGCTGCAAATAGAAGCTTTAATGTCAAACAGGCAGAGCAGCTTTCTTCTAAAAGTTCATTCAGAAAGAGAGTTGTGATAAATGACCTGCGTTTGTATAGCAACTTTCAGTGTAATTTACACACACTCACACACTGATGGTGATGAGCTACACTGTAGCCACACCTGAGGCAAGGCTTTCCAGTCACAGGAGCCACTGATCCCTCTGTCCACCACCAGCAGGCAAGGTGGTCTTGCTCAAGGAAACACCAGCAGCATTCTCTGGTGGGAGCCGGGATCGACCCTGCATCCTTCCGATTGCTGGACAACTCGCTCTACCTCCTGATCTTCTGCTGCCCCAAGTTAGAAACACAAGACTTAGAAAGTCAGGTGGGACAAGTTTAATTTACTGAAAAGATTTAAAATGGTGTGATAATTTGTCAGTATTACTCTTAGTATTGTCGCTGTCTAACATAACAACTTACCCTTTCACATGTAAAACCACTTATTTTCCTGTGAGTCAGGACTGAAGACAAATCCAGTGGTGCTGTGATCACTCTGGGCAGACTTGTATCATTGTTGAGATATTGCTCTGGTTTTGTAGACTCTTGGATGGAAATTTAACACAGTATGAAGTGATATTTTCAATATTTACATGTAAGTTTGAGTGTTTTCCATGACTAGATGTGTGACTGAAAGGTAAACTAGATTTTCCTCTGAAAGCAATGGTTCTAGTCATCCACTAGAGGGCACTGTTGTCTAGGTTTTCCTTTTGATGCGCTTTTGCCACAAGTCAAATTGGGAAAGCTGCATTTTAACAGCTGCTTCAGTGGGATTGGGCTGATAAAGTTGTTTTGTGTTGCCATTCAAAAATCATTATTGTTCATCTGACTGAAGGATTGCAAAGCTTTACTCAGTCTGCGCCACTCGGCCGTTCTCTCGTTACGAAGAGAAACTGAACAGTCTCATTGTGCAGAACGTATGAGGAGGCCTGCATTCCTCTTGAAACAAAAGGCCCTTTAGTGGCTGTGCAGTGCCTCCGCTCAGCTGGTAGGTGCCCACACACACACACACACACACACAGCTCCTCCACCCACACGGCTGCTGGAGCTGATAAATGCTGGCTGGTGGGGCCAGGCCAGAGGATCCAGCAGGTCTGGAACGAGGAGCTGGAGATCTGAACACTTCCTGTTTTAGACTGGATGAACATGTGTGTTTGTGTGTGTGAGCATGTGTGTGTGTGTGTGTGTGTCACATTCTGTGAAAACATGTTTGCCCTCTTTCAGATTTCATGTTTTTGCTTTTGTCACTTTCAGATCTTCAAACAGATGTCAGTATCAACCAAAGCTCTGGGTGAAACTGGAATGCAGTTTTTAAGTAATAGTTAAAATGTTGAAGATGAAGAAACTGTCCAAACCCACCTGGCCCTGAGTGGAACAACAGTAAGTGGCCCCTGAATGAACATGCTGGTGGAGGTTGTGAGTCATCCAGGTCATGGTCCTAGGTTTGAATAAAGACAACTGGGCTTAAGAAAATTTCACTTCTCATCCAGCTGAGTGAATTCTAAATATTACAACTAGTTGCAACACTCTGGAGGTTACAAAGGCAAAATTGTTTGTGATAACTAATATGGGTCTCCCACATCACTGTAGACAACTTAGTTCAACTCTTATTTACAGAATTGTTACTATTCAGTCGCACTGGAGGCTTCCCTCTCCCCAGCCACTTAGGCCAGCTCTTCCGGGGAAATCCCAAGGCATTCCCTGGACAGTTTTTTCAGGGCAGTGCCCCTCCATACCTTGGGGAACTGTTAAAAAGTCATGTACCCTCAAGGTCATTGCGCTCTGCAGATCGGTTCCTGTTGACTGTGCCTCACTCCAGGTCCAGGACATGCAGGATAGGGCGTTTTCTGTTTCTGTCTTGCCTGGAACAAGTTACCTCTTAACATTAAGCTGTCTCCATCTTTGGCTGCTTTTAAGAGTCGCTTGAAAACTCATTTTTATCGTCTGGCTTTCACCTAATCAGATTGGTGACTGGTTTTAAATGACTTGAATAGTTTTTATTTTTGTTTGCTATTATTGATTTATTTTTTCATTTTTATCCTAGTTTTATTCGTGTCTTGTTTCTATGTTTTATTTGTGCTGTGTTGAGCGCTTTGGGTCCCCCTTGAGGATGATGGAAAGCGCTATACAAATTAAAGTTGATTGATTGATTGACAGCTGGGAGACAGTCCCTTCAGCATGTCCTGAGTCTCCCTTTAGGTCTCCTCCCCGTTGGATGTGCTTGAAAAACCTCACCAGGGAGGCATCCAGGAGGCATCCTAACTAGATGCCCGAGCCACCTCAACTGGCTCCTCTCAATGTGGAGCTGCAGATCTACTCCGAGCCCCTCCCGGATGACCGAGCTTCTCACCCTATCTCTAAGGGAGAGCCAAACACTCTGCGGAGAAAACTCCTTTCGGCCGCTTGTAGTCACGACCTTGTTCTTTCGTTCACTACCCAAAGCTCGTGACCAGCATGGAAACTCGTCTCCACGGTATAGCCTAACCACAGATACAGGCAGACCACGAGAACAACCGTCAAGGCGCTCATCTCAGGTCTAGGTGAGCCTAGGCAAACGGAACGCAGCTTTTCAAATCATTTCATCCATCAGTTTCTTCATGATGGGGGGAGGGGGGGGGTGTTATCACAAAAGATGTTTTTGATTAAGCTTAACCTGAATACATTTTCATGACTATACATTACATCACTGCATTTTATATTTACTCATGCTCTTTGTTTAATCATGAAATTTGTTTGCTCTGAAAGATTTAGGCTACAGAAAAGCAAAAACAGAATTACATCTCTGTTCGTGGACTTGATCATTTCATTAAAAGTGTTTTGATGGATTAAAAAATCAGTTAGGAAGGCTGCACGGTCAGTGAATGAATGAGTGAGTGAATGAGTGAACAAGTGAGTGACTGAGTGAATTAGTGAGTGAGTGAATTAATGAGTGGATGAGTGAGTGAGACTGGTGTGGCATTAATTCATGAGGGAGTGAGTGAGTTGGTGACTTAATGAGTGAATGAGTGAGTGAGTGAATGATTGAACAAGTGAGTGACTGAGTGAATTAGTGAGTGAGTGAATTAATGAGTGGATGAGTGAGTGAGACTGGTGTGGCATTAATTCATGAGGGAGTGAGTGAGTTAGTGACTTAATGAGTGAATGAGTGAGTGAGTGAATGAATGAATGAATTACTAAATGAGTTAATCAATGAGTGAGTGACTTAATGAATGAGTGAGATGATGAATGAGCAAGTTAATTGGTGAGTGAGTGAGTTCATAAATGAGTGAGTGAATTAGTGAGTGAATGGATGAGTTCATGAATGAGTGAGTGAGTTAATAAATGAGTGAGTGAGTGAATTAATGAATGAGTGATATTTGTTATATCTACATGTGTCAGATATCTGTACTCTAAAACGTTTGTGCAGATCTGTGTCAAGACATTTCCTGACTTGTGTTTTCTGCTAGTCCAGCACACATTTACTTGGTTCTAATGTCTTGATTTACTATGTTAGATCCACTTCAATGGCTTGGCTGTAAAACAGGAAAAATCTAATTATGTTTGAGCCTTTTTTTAGTGCATTTGATCATTTTGTTTTTCGTTTTGATGCACTTGACCCAGTTTAACTAGATGCAGTGTAGCATTTACTGGACAGTAAAGCACTGCCATCCTCTCTCAGTCACACTCACATGATCACATGTGATAACACCATGGGACAGAATCTTCCCCAATCATTTACAATCCCATCAGGGAATGTCTTCTACCGTCTTTCTCATTAAACATTCAAAAAGCAAGAGGAGGAAGCCTGAAGTGCCAGTGATTAGCTCTTGGAGGAATGTGACCTCTTCTTGGTGCTAATGGACATCATGGCTGAATGGAGCCTTTGTCACTGTTTTTATTCTGTTTTGTGTTTGGACCTGACCAATCACAACGTGTGCGGTCTGAGAGGGTGGCTGCTGCTTGGCGACATGCTAGAGTTGCTCAAATGACCAGAAACAAGTAAATATGTATTTGCTATAACAATAGACGATGAAAGGGTCTTTTTCATTGCTGCTGAGTCATGTCTCCTATTAGCCCGAGTGTCACCTGTCACCATCCAGACGATTAAAAAATAAATATATTAAAAGTGAACAAACACAGGACTTATATTGCTAGAAGAAAATATATCATATAGTTTAGCACCAATTTCATTTATTGAATCTATTAACAAGAGGCATTTAGGGAATGTTGTATTTTCAAACCTGAAATATTGAAGACCAATCTAGCCAGCACCTTTTTACTTTTACTTTCTGATGTTAGTCGACTGGCCTGAACTTTATACCCCGTTTCTTTTGTCTGTGATTGGAAGCTAACTGGCTCCAAATTGTATTCCCTGTTTCCTTAAATTTGTTTTTCATTGTATAACTTTTATTGTTTTTGTGAAGCACTTTGTGTTTTATTCTGTGACAAGTGCTATGAATACGTTTCTTCTTCATTGTTTCCCTTTTAAATGTTTCAAATAAAAATGATCACTGAGCAGCAATCTCTTCTAGTACGAAGTGTCCTCTAATTTTGGAAGATTTTGTCTTTGAGATTGATTGTCAAGCATTTGTCCACTTTGCTTTAATGAGAAATGTTGTCTTCTGTGTCATTTTTCGTGGGATTTATTTTCAATGAGATGCATCATTCAGCTTTTATCTATTTATGTTGTCATATGGATGATTTGCAACTCTAATATTTACGCTGGAACAGCAGTGTGAGTGATCATTTGGTGAAGTGATGAACATTAACAAGAAGAGGAAATAGAGAACATGGTCGCCTTCAAAATAAAGTTTTAGGTTTATACCAACAACACATTTTTAGACGCAGGAAGGTAGCTGGAAGTGAAAGCAGAAACAAAGAAATTCCCCCTAGTGGCTGGTTCCAGCATAACGTTTAAACCCCATTTTCTCCATATGAATAAATGAGATATTTACTTGACTATAAAATAATTTCAGGTGTGGCATTAATTCATATGGTACTTTCTGTTGAATATGCAAATTTTATTTCATTTTATTTTTTTCAATTCTTTTAGTTATAATTGTTTATATGAAGCTTAAAATCATGTTGTGTACAGGTGAGTGGGTTAACTTAGTGCCAGGTGACCTCAAGTAAAACATAACATGGTAACATCTATAATTGTGATACTCTGGCTTTAGTTTTAAGCGCTATGTGATGTCTATTAGTATTTAGGTTGATGGGTTATGTGTCTTCCTCTTTCAATTTGTAGTTTAAACTTCTATTTTTCTTAAAGACTGCTGTCTTGCTGGACACACCTGATAAATGCATATTAAAATGGTTCTTCGAAAAGATCAAATGAGCGGAAGACAGTTTTCTTTCTTTGATTAAGTTTAAATGAAGAAATGAGAAATCAGCCAAAGGACTGCACAGATTTGTATTCATTGACAAAGCTGTCCCTTTTGGAGGGAATAATTCATTCAGTCTCAATAAAAATAGCCGAGTATTAAAAACAGACTTCTTCTTCCTCTACCCACGGTTCGTAGTGGCTCATTAGTCAATGTTATTTTACTGTATTTTAGTTAGAATTCGACTTTTACTGAATAATATCTGACGTGTTGTTGGGAATATACTGTGTAATCTAAAAAATTTTTTTTAAATTTTTTTATTTTATTAGTTTTCTTTTTTTAAATTTTTATTATTTTTTTCTCTTATTTGCTTGCATTGTTTGTTATCTTAAATTATTATTCACTTACCTTGAATCTGTTAGAATTAACATTTTTATTATTATTATTATCATTATTATTAGTATTTTAATACCTGCCATATGTACATTATATTTTTGTGTTGGATACTGTTGATGGAAGGGGGGTAAGGGAAAAAAGGGGAAGAAAAAAACCAAATAAACATATGTTTAAAAAAAAGAATTCGACTTTTACTCTGAAAATATTAACCGGATGTTACCGCCTTATCGCATTCCTCTTGACTCCGCTGAGAAGTTCCGCTGGTTTTAGGACCCCGCGGAGCCCCTCATAGAAGCACATGGTCTCCACTCATAAGACAAATGTTCTCGTCTGTATCTTTTCCTGAAATGAATGTGATTCCAGAGGACGAGCAGCGGCGGCGGCGGTTTGAGTTTTCCTCGGCGTTTTCCCTCTCACTCGCTCCAAGAACTCCACCTTTTTGAACGGAGTCGGCTGTGCGCGCAGCTGCGCGTCTCTGAATGGGGCGCAGAGTTGGATCAGCTCAGCTGTCATCGGGATATCCTGAAGCCCCGCTCAGACTCCCGATCAGATTTCAGGAAGTCACTTATTTTATTTCCCCCCTCTGAGCGGGGGAAAGGCTGTTCTCTCACATCAGATGTTGTTGGAAGATGGTTGCGCTGCAGTAGAGAGCAGCTCCGCTTCAGCATCATCATGAGCCCAGAGAGCCCGAGTCTCAAGTTTATTCTGACAGCGCTTCAGGCTTTAACGGTCTCCTTGGTGATGGGTGACAAGGTGCACTCTGCTGAAGGTAAGAAGTGAGGAGAGGGGATGCTTTGGTTTCATTCTTTCATGTCCAAACATAAAAATAAACAGTCACTGTGCAGATTGCATGCTGCATGTATATATTTGCTTTTTTCTTTATTCTGCCCCTCCTGTTTTGTTTGGCTGTTTGATTTCACCATGCTTGTTGTAAACTTCTGTTCAGATGTTTATGCAGAGTGATTCACTTCCATTGTAATAGATTCATGACTTCCCTTCCATGTATACTCCCACGGGGTTAAAGTAATATGCTGTTTTAGTTGGAGTTCCTGTGTCTAAAGGGTAAACAAACGTGTACGTTTGATAAAGTTCAATGCCTTTTCAGATAAAGTGAAAACACTTGAGACATTTTGTTGTGGCATTAGCATTCTGCTTGTTAAATCATTCAAATTGTTCAGCTGCAAACAGAGACTGTATGTGTCTTTGAGATGTTAAACGTGAGCTCTGGGGAACTATTAAGATTTGCGTGTTTGTCTTGTTTTTATGATGCCAGTTTGACATTCTGGAGCCCTCCAAAAACTTCTAAACGTCCCAACGCTCGCTGTGGAATCCTGGGAATTAATTATCATCAAGGGCAAAAGTGTTAAACTGGTAGTGAAGCAAGAGGAAGTTCATTTATTCATCAACAGCTCATTGTCATCAGATGTTCTCCTTGATGTGTCCTCCCTTGGGTTGGAGACTCGGAAAACCGTTAGCCGTTTCGTGCATGTGTGTGTCTCTGGTTATCTGAACGCCGTGCACACCTGCGTCATGGTCACTGGAGCTGATTGTGATAAATGAACTGAGGACATATTGACAGCAAAACTTTTCATCTTCCTTTTATCATTCAACAAAAATGGGGAAAAAATTGCAGCGCTACAGAAAGTTGTTAGACCCTTTCTAGTTCCTGATCAGAAATTCTTGGACATAATCAAGAAACTTTATTTGAAAGTATAATTTGGCTATTTGAGGTGTGTTTCTTTGTAGAAGTTATAAATAGTTACCATTTTAACAGCCTCGGTTTGGAGAAATCGAGTTTACATCCAACAGTGTGCCCAAGGGCAGTGTGTCCTTTAACACCTCTGATCTATGAAATATCATGGTTCATGCAACGATATTTAACAAATGATTCCACCTCATTCAGTCTCCAATTACATGGTTATTTACGTGGGTGAAAGTCACCATCAGCTGTAAAACTTTGGCAGCCGGAGAAGTTTTAAGACATCCGTTATTCACTTTGGAGTTTGCACCAGTGTACTGCCATCTTAGAACAGATCTAATCTTCTAAATTTCACATTAAAACATTATTTCATAAACATTTCAATGCTGACATGATCATTTTCCATTGCATTCTCACAGAAATGTGAAGAATTTCCCGTTAAATTCAAACAACGTAACATGAAAATACCATGAAACTAACTGCTATGACATTCTAGATTTTAGAGCAACACACCTTCTTCTTGGATGTTTTGGACTAGCTCATCAGTCAAGCAGCAACAAGAAAATCCAACACTTTCCACAGTTTTTTTTAAAAGACCAAATTCACAGAGAAACCATTTTTACTTGTTCTTTTTAAAATATTGGTCACTCTGAGTTAAACATGCAGGCTTAACATGAAAATAGTCTTATACTCCTATTTCCTGTGTTAGACACAGGGAAATGCTCACATTGAAAAGTCTTCTAGATCTACGTCACACTGAAAATTAACATTCCTGAACTCACCCATGTTGGCTCACGACCAGGAAGACTGGGCAGCAGAGGGCGACATCATCCTCTGCTGCCTGCTGATAAACGGAGAAAGAGGAGACACCGCCAACAGCGGGAAAGCTCTGAGGAAGGCTACAGTGTTAGCTGAAACTTTAGTGAAAACAAGGTAAAAACAACTCTTGCTGTGTTAAAAAAAAGAACCAAGTTATGCAGAATCAACGTACAAAAAGATGTTCAAAAAGAGGTAGACTGTTGGTTTCGTGTCCAATAAAAAGCAGAGGCGCTCACCTGCTGGACAGGGCGCATGATTGCAGGATAAAAAAAAAAGGTAAATACATGTATTATGAAATGCTCTATACATAATCAGAATTTACCACCGAAGGACATGAAAATATAACCTCAAGATTTAAATTCTTTGCAGTGCTCTGGCTGGATGACCTGCAGTGGTGGTTATATTTGCAGACGGTCCCTGGGCACTCGCGGCTGTTTCGTAACACGTAGGGCAGAGAGGGTGGGTGGCCAAGGAGTAATCTCACCTAGGGCACAAAATTGGGTAGAGCCCTGCCAGCAGGTCAGATCTGTTCAAGAACTTGAAATTGGTACTGGCTCTCTAAACCAAAATCAGCACATCTCTAGTTATTATAACTGTTACATAGAAAGAAGGCCCAAAAATGATCTAAATATCCTTTAGGTGATGCTGTGAGGTTGTAAGTCAATTGGAAAATCACTGAGGTCAAGATGACTCAAGGTGACAAAAGACGGATGGAACACAGATCTCAGAATGGACGTTTGGAGGCCCCCGAAATGATCTCCATCAGTTAGGTAAAGAAAATGGACCTGGAACCACAAAAGTCTTTCCAGACCGACATCCAGTCAAAGTCAGGAATCTGTATGAAAATGGGGCTTTGCCAGACAGGTAACCAATAAGCCGGTGGTTACTGTAATTGAAATTTGTGGAGATGGGAGGCCTTTACTGAACAGCCATCAGTGTCAATGGTAGAGTGGCCCACTCCAGACAGAAGACATTCCTCATTTAAAGGCACACAACAGGCATTCTGCCAAAAGGCTCCTAATGGGTCTGAGACCACAAGAAGCAAATGTCTCAGATTGATGAAACAAAGATTTAACCACTACAGCTTCTAATGACGTGGGAGGAAACCAGGTATCAGCTAATGCACCCACTCCTTACTGTCACACATGGTGACAGCAGCGTATAATTAGGGGCTGGAAAACCAGTTAGGATAGAGGGAGGGATGCAAGCAGACCTTTTCCAGAGTGCTCAGGATCTCAATGTGGGGTTAAGGTTTCCATTATAACAGGATGACTCAAAGAAAACAGTGGAGAGGATTCAAGAAGAAAGTATTTTTAGTGAGTCAGACAGAGGTAGCACATCTCCTCCTATCTGGTTGAATTTGAGCATTTCTGCAAAGAAGATGGAAAAATAATTCCAAAGCACAAATGTTCCAAGCTTGTGATTATTTCCAATATTTGAGACGTACCAAAGAAAGGGTGTGAATTTTTCTTCAAAAATGAGTTGTTTTCCATCTATTATTACAAAAGATCTCCACAAATATTAGATGTTTTTATTTAAAATGTGCAAAGACGGGTGATGAAATGAATCTAAACATGATCATAACCTAAAAACATTTGGACCATAAAAACCATTTTAAAGGAAGAAACGGCACGCTAACACTTTGTCCTCACCCTGCGCTCTTCGTCCATCCAGAGGCTGCTGACAAAAGATGGAGCCGTTCAGCTCCACAAAATGTCATGTTTGCATACATATTTCATGAAAGCACTGGGCGCGCGCTCTCTTGTTGGTTTTCATCCCTGTCAGCCCTATTTGTTTCCTTGCCTGAGATCACTCGTGAATGATTTCCTCCTCTGGTTGACACACTCAGTGTCAGACTGTATTTTCTGGCCAGCTGCAGCTTTTCAGCCCAACGCGACTGCCTCTGCCCTGAGCGTTGCGTGTCACACCCTCAGAAAAAATGAAAGTTGAGCTGTGAATATATTTTTGGACTGCTGTGAAACATTCTTCTAGAGAGCCGTGTCCTTCCCCAAAGAGACATTATCACCGTGATGTGACTCATCTCAAGTCAAAGGCATTTAATATCTCTTTGCGTTGAATGGATTCCTATCTTCCAGATGACTTGTTCAGGATATTAAAGACCCAGGGGGTTGGTCGATGTGTGCTTGTGCATCAGGATGGGATGATCAACCTGTTGAGGATCTGCGTGGGGATCCTTATATGTGAGAGGAAGAAATGACTGGATGCTGCTTATGTGGTGCGACAGTGCATGTGTTGCATTAATGTCTTCATGTCCTCTGCTCAACTCTTCTGACTCGCCCAACAAAAGTTAAACACGTCAGCTGACGCCTGATGGTGGGTTTTCTCACCAGACTTTCACAACCAAACAGGTCATAGCGTAGCTCTTTCAGTCCTGTTGCACATTTCTTTTAAAACGTTCCAGAAAGGATAAAATAAATACATCACAATTAGGAAGCCTGCAGATGGAACGCTATCCAGATTTTCTTACTATTGTGCTCAAATTCTCACTGACTTTTATGTTATTTTCCAAAATATATTTTGGATTCAGGATGTTTTATGCCTTTGACGCCTTCTCCAGGTCAGGGACGAGAAGATCTTGTTCACGAGTGAGGAAAAATGGAGCACGAGATCGATAGGCGGATTGGTGCTGCGTCTGCAGTGATGCGGGCGTTGTACCTCTCTCTTTGTAGTGGAGAGAGCTGAGCCAGAAGGTGAAGCTCTCAATTTACCGGTCGAGCTACGTTCCTACCCTCACCTATGGTCATGAGCTTTGGGTAGTGACCTAAAGAATGAGATCACAGATACAAGTGGCCAAAATGGGCTTTCTTCACAGGGTGTCTGGGCTCACCCTTAGAGATAGGGTGAGAAGCTTGATCATCCGGGAGGGGCTCGGAGTAGACCTGCTGCTCCTCCACATCAAGAGGAGCCAGTTGAGGTGGCTCGGGGGCATCTGGTTAGGATACCTCCTGGACGCCTCCCTGGTGAGGTTTTCTGAGCACATCCAACTGGGAGACCTAAAGGAAGAACCAGGACACGCTGGAGGGACTATGTCTCACAACTGTACACCTTTCAGCTACTTCTCTCGCTCAAAATGTCAAAATATGACAAATCAGAAGTATAGTTTTTGTTTGGCACAACTCACTTCACTTAAATTGAAGTACTTATGTTTTGCACAGATAATGTTTAAAGTGTAAATATGCATTATAGGAGATATGTGATGTTACTTACCTAAAATTGTTATTTATTTATTTATTGGGAGGGTGATGGACCCTGAATATATTGGTATTGGTTTATATCGGTACCAAAAAGTAAGTGTTAGATAATATTGGTTAAAAAGTAGATATCAAATATTCCTAAAGTCAGCTAACAAGACTGGGTTAACTAGTGATCGGCCAATCTTAAAATCAAAAAGTAGAGGTGCACCATTTATGAATTTGGGCCTATACCGGTTTCCTTTCCACTTCTGACCTGCTTATCCCAATTTTCACTAATTCTGGTTTATCTTAAGTGTTATAATTGACATAATACTTTTAAAAGTTTTTGATTAACTCTGATCATAGAGAATATGGTCTGATTCCACCCACCAGATGTTTGTGTGTGTTTGTGTGTATCTTTAAAGAAAAAAATGTTATGTTTTTGGTCAGTGACCACACCATTGCCAAACAACAACAACAACAACAAATCTGTCATTCTCTCGGTCCATGAACTCACCGTCTGCCAAGAATTAATTCTCACCAGCAGGAGCAGATCTTCTACATGGAACTGTGTTCTTCCAGAATCATAATTTTCAAGTAAATCAGAAGTAAAGTATTACATTTTATTCCATAATTTATAGTTTTTTTTAAGGAAATAGGAATCAGGCTTTGACACATGGCTGTAATTACTCTCTTATTAACATGCATTTGTCTTTATAATAGCTGAAGGGTGCATCATGAAAACAAAGCTTCTGCTCAAACAACTCAGGGCTCTTTTGGTTCGTAAATAAATATTAATTTTGTTTAAAACGTTTTCAAAGGCTGGATCTGATTTTAAGGTGTTTTGTATCAAATATTGCATATTGATTAGGTTGTTACACTTATTAAATACAGCTGTTCTGCTCGGTGTGTGCCGTAATTCAAGTATCTTTGATAAACACCTGCAGTTATAGAACAGTTGACCTTTCAGGATTTTATTTTATTGGATAATCTGTGTTCTGTGTCTAAAAAGCCTCCCACACAGACAGGAAAAAAGCCAGTCAACCTTGTTCTGGCTTCCCTCGGTATAGAACTCAGTGAAGTCCAAGTTAAGTGGCACTTTTGGTTTTAGGCATTTTTACTCTGGATTGAGATTTTGCTTCTGAATTGCAGCACTCAGTAGATTTCTATTACATTATTTGTTTTAAGTTATATAGTTTCATTTGTCAATAATGTTACAGATTTGAAAGTTTGGACTTGAGAATTGGGGGAAAAGTTAGGACTTTTTTTATTGCTACTGGCAAGTAACCCTTCATGGACTGAAAGAAATAAAAAGTTGTGTGTGAAATTGGCTGATCAATGAACTCATCATGCTGAATATTGAATAATATGAATGATAATGAATAACATTGGTTAGCTCAAATCACCAGCCATGTTCAGTGCATTTCTACCCAAATACCACAGTGGTTTCAATGTTAAGACCAATTGCACTGAGAAAATGTTTTTTACTTGCTATTTTTAAAAAGTGATCAGTCACTCTGAGTTTAACATGCAGGCTGAACGTCAAAATAGTCTTCTACCCCTATTTCCTGCTTTAGCCAATAGGAAAAAAAGGAAAGGATTAGAAAAGCCAGTCAGATCTACGTCACACTCTACTTGGCATTCATAGAAATTGAGGCATGCCTCTAATTCTGGTCCTCCTTCCAATAAAGGCCTGGAGCTTGAGTCAAATACAGACCCGGGCCTGTATTAGAGGATTTACAGTATATATATATATATATATATATATATATATATATATATATATATATATATATATATATATATATATAAATGTGTGTGTGTGTGTGTGTGAGTGCATGTGTGCATGCGTGCGTGCATGCGTGGGTGTGTGACGCAGTAATTAAAATGTAATAGAACACCATTTTCATGTTTATAACAGTAAATTATAAATAGATCAGATTTTAAGAAATGCGATTCCCTCAATCGTTTAGCGTCACATTTTAAATGCTTCGTTTTTTAAAAAACTAGACATTTATTTGGTTAGCCTACTTTGTAAAAAGAATTTGGAGCACAAATCTCTTTTGTTGGATGATGTACTTGTGGTTTTTGTCTGCTATAGAGATTTGAAACACAACATTTCATGGCTCAGCTTCATGTAGATTGATTCTCCCTTCTTGCACAGATGCTTTTCTCCCTCATGCTGCAATATGTTTCCTAATGGGCTCATGCGTTAAGAGGAACAAGACAGGTCACCTCCCACCTGTGTGAATCTAACAAATTGGCCTCGATGAAGGTCTTGCTGCTGTCAGTTGCTTTGTCTGTTTCTGCCAGAGATTTGTTTCAAAGGCAAACCTCTGATGTATTTTTAAATAAAGCAGAGCAAAGCAGAACATAAGTAACTTAGAAAGTTTCAAGCACAACTTTGATCGAACCAGGCTTGTTAAAAGTTAGGGCTTGGCTGTTAATACAGGCTCCACAAAAGGAATCTCTTTCTATGGTAAAACTGAAGGAATTTTAATCTTGTGTTTTTGTATTTACAGTTTCAGCAGATAAAAAAAACAAACAAAGATGTTCAAGTTAAAATTAATCTAAAGGATGTGTGTGCACACCATTAGCTTGCAGCATAAGGTACAAATTCGAATCTGTAATTAACAGAGCAAATTGTCATGAGGTGGAGTGATGTGACACAAATGGGCTAGAAGATGCAAGGATTGGCATGAGCAGAGTTTATTGATGATAAGAAAACAAATGAATGAGGAAGTCAACAAAGACACAAGAACCTAAAGTGAGAGTAAAAGAACAATATATAGTACGGTCACAATCAGTGCATGAAATAGGATAATGTGACAATTAGGGCTGTAGCGACGCATCAATGACGTCGACGGCTCGATTAAAAAAATTTGTCGACGTCAGATCCGGTAGTCGACGCACCACGCCCACTTGTTGCATCCCCAGGAGTTTGTAAATAGAGGAGGAATCTGCCTGTTTTTCCTCTAGTTCGCCCTCTTCTCCGCCTTCACTAACATCTCCCAGTTTAGAGTTCGAACCTTTGCAGATCCTTATTTTGGTCCAGAACCCTGTAATCTTTGCCCAGTGGGACATCCCTAGTTATATGTACTTTTGTTTTAACTCCCCACAGGCAGACTTAGTTTTATTATTCCCAACCTGTGGATGGAAAGATTTACATTTTTTTTGTTGTTGTAAATAAACCTGATCATCATTTTAACTTATAAATCCCACGTTATTGTCCCTTCCTTTTTGCACACGAGCCAAACTCCCCAGGAAGAGTCGTAACACCACTCGCCTCACACACATAAGTGACCAAAACAAGCAGCATGGAGACACTCCGTCTCCAACTACCTCTCAGGCAGCAGCCTGCACACCACGTTCTACACATCACCAGAACATAACCAACCAACACAATAAAAGCAGTGTTATACAAAATGGAAGGCCTGTAGTGTTTATTCTCTTACAGTAACAACTTTTCAATTTTTTGGAGGAATTTTTTGAGAGTTTCTGGTTTTTATTAATTGTGCAATAGAAAAATAATTGCTAGATTAATCATCTAAATAGTCATTAGAATAGTCGACTATTAGATAAAATAATTGTCAGAATAATCGTTTTCAAAATAATCGTTTACCCCCAGCCCTAGTGACAATGAGTGTGAGAAACCAGGGAGGGGTTATCACTGAGCTGATTCCTGGTTGAGAGGCTGAGTGACAAGGATAATGGAGGACATTAACAGCAAACACACTAAACACAGATAACCAAACATAACAAGAGATGCATCCAAAAATCAGCTGATGATTGAAATCATCTAAGATTCCATGTGATAGTCAGTGATCCACCAATCTGTAGCTCAAAGTTCAGATTTTTTTAGTCCGATAATGCACCATTGCCAAGCAACAATAAAAAATCCTGCATTTTTCCTGGCCTGTGCACTTATAATTGCTAAGTGCTAATTCACATTGGCAAAAACAGATGTTCCTCGAGGCAGTTTGTCCTGACTCATAATTATCATATGATTCAGAAATGTATTAAAAGAATAAATATATTCTGTTAATTATGGTTTTTTCAGATTGTATCAGTAGGTCGACATCGGCTCTCAAAACCAGAATCAGTGCATGCCTACAAAGAACATAACAAAGGAAATTCAAGAGCAAAATTGTTTTTATTTTACAGAGAAAAAAATAATCCATCCATCCATCTACTCATTTTCCTTTGCTTATCTGGTGTCGGGTCGCGGGGGCAGCAGCCTAAGCAGCGAGGCCCAGACTTCCCTCTCCTCAGCCACTTGAGCCAGCTTCTCCGGGGGAATCCCTGGCCAGCCGAGAGAAATAGTCCCTCCAGCCTGTCTTGGGTCTTCCTTTAGGTCTTCTCCCGGTTGGATGTGCCCAGAAAACCTCACCAAGGAGACGTCCAGGAGGCATCCTGACCATGAGAGAGAGGCACTATATAACTGTTTCTTCCTCTTCTTCTATTGAGAACTCCTTTAATGACATGAACTGTTTTAACATTGATGAGTCACACTAGAGGAGAGGAGACATCAGTCCTGCCTCCCTAAAGTCATCCTGACAAGCAAACCTGTCTAAAGCATTTAAGGCATGTTGAGCATAATCTCAGCCCTGTGAGTGCAGGATTGTATTTGTGCACACAGATGAAACATTCTCCCTTTAAAAGCGTTCCCAAACAGCAATTATGTTGTCACTGTCACCTAATTTTATGAACTGAGATGTTGTTATAGTAACCAAGAAACTACGGTGGAGGAGAAGCAGTGCTGACAAAGCCATTCTATTTAAAGTCGTACTTGTGCAGAAATTATTACAGCAAAGATGTTGGAACAAATTGTGTGGACACGGAATATTGCTGCAGTCCTAGCCGTACTGGGACCTATGAGGAGTAACTGCTGATGATCAGTTGGAGGTATCATTATTTTTTGCAAGAAAATGTGAAAACCGTCAGTTGGAGTTGGTACATTTGACAGTTTGGAACTCATTTTTAGTATATGGATGGGTGATGTATAGCATAGGATGCAATTGCAAACAAATTACAATAGTTGGGAAAGGTTATTTTCCCCAAATTAATCCCAAAATGTCTAAACAAGGTCAAATGTGTTCTGAATTTATCTGGATGTCTGATTGCCAACCCCTCTCTATTTTTCTTGCACTTTCAGACATACAAGACCAAGCCAAGAGTTTACTGACACATGAGACAAATCTGATCATTTTAACAGGCGGTTGGTAGTGCAAATTATCTGAATTTGTCAAAATTCCAGCAACATGACAGGAAGTCACTCAAGGCCTTTGAAAACCCTTGCAAACACTTATATACCTTTTTGTTACACCCAGAAAGCTGACCATCTTCTGTCACAGCCCAGTGAGATACTAGTTTTACTGTTGCAGGATTTTGGTCACCTTTCCCATCATCCGTTATGGCTTGTTTTAACGAGGCACAACCCTGATTTGTATCTAAATAACTCCTATAGCTTTAATCTTTTAGTTGTGCATTTTTACCGAGGGACTTTCAAGGAGCTGTAAATGAAATCCGTCCGTGGAAGCACATAACGAGTTCTCATACAGCTCTGCTCCCGAGGCTTCCTGACTGACCTTTGTTGGTATAGAGAGGGATGCAGGCAGGGTTCATGGCAGGCAGCGAGCACAAGCTGAGGGGAAAACGGTGTAATGGTGTCAGCCAGGAGCACAAAGCCACCAGCTTCCCAGACAGCGTTAATCTCCTGCTGAGCCAAGGGGAACTTTATTGCAGCACCATCTATTTCCTATAGAGTAATTATGGTCTCTATAGTGACACAAAAGAGCCATTTACCAGTAGAGGGAGCTCAGCATTAAACTGTTTAATTGCAACCTTAAATATGCTTCTGAAAAATTGTCCTCCAGTAAATATACCCTTGGATATTACTCTTGTTGGGTTTAAAATAACGAGCCCAGTGCATTTTACTTTTACCTGCCGGCTCCTGTGAGTTATCTGAGGCGGTCCTTGTGGTTTTTACATTTTGTTGCCCAACTGCATTGAAATATTTTTATGGAGTTGAGCCACCAGGCATTTTTCATAATTCTCTGCTGCACAGCTGCATCTGACGTTTTATTTTTTTAATCCAAACAAGTGAGTAAAATTACCCATAAATGGAAAAATCCTCATGATTTAGTTTCAGGAACAAATTCCTATCAATCTGAAAGTAAATTAGTCCAAAGATGTTTAAAATAATTATTGGTTTAATGTACATTAACATTTTAAGTTTAGTCAAATCAGCCTGTTGGAGTTATTGTATGTTTGTTTGTTCACATCTATCTATCCACCTATCTGTCCATCCATTTTATCTGTCTATCCATCTGTCTATCATTACTTACTGACCAGGAGACTGATTTATGAAGCATGATTATGCACATGACAGGGTCTGAAAATTGCCTGAAAAGATATTTTCACCGGTACAGCTGGTAAAAAAGTGAATTTGAGTCACTATTTCTGAATTGGATTCCCCCATGCACACAAAACTGTCAATTATTTATTTATTTTTACCAGGGGTTTTCCTGGCTCAAATTGAGGCAGAGGTGGTACCATCCTGACCAGTGGCGGCTCCAGACAATTTTTATTGGGGGGACAATGGGGGTCCTCGTCATTTCAAGGGGGGTCTCAAGAAAACAAAAAATGTGGTGGACAGCTAGTAACTCCATATTACTGCTACTAAACAACAAAAATACTACTACTACTTTGTTTTCAATTAATTAGTCAATTTCAGTGTGCAAATAATATCCTTTAATTGCCATAGCCACACCCATGACAGAAATCATTTTTACAAAATAGTATCTATTCTCATACTCTCACCACTTCTGTCCAGTTTCCCCCTCCTGTCTGTTGCTCTTTTGTCCAGTGTCCTCCTGTCTTCTGCTTTGCTGCTTTTCTCAAGTCTCCTCCTGTCTTCTCTGCTCCTCTTAAAGCTTGGTTCATGCTTGACACGTTCGCGAGGTTCGCATGGCTCCGCGCGGCAAAATTGCATCATTTTAACAACCACACCCCTCCACCGCGCCTCCGCACAGCCCAAACTTTCCGCACCACGCACCTAGGAAATTTTCTAACCACGTGGACGGTCGGACGCGGAAAAACATGGCGGACTGGCAAGAACTAGCATGGCAGAGGTTCGTAAATACAGACATTTGTATGTTTCAGCTCTCAAAGATCACCGTGATCAACATGTTGTTAATAATTCTTGGAGAGAAATAGCTCGCACTGTCGGAAAAGATGAGGACGCTGTTAAAAATGCTAGAATGCCAAGTTGTAAACAACATTAATTTTTACTTCTACTACGGTTTAGTGTTGGATGCATGCTGTAGAGCTCCATGCTGCCCCTTACAGTTTTGAGAGAATATTGGCTCACCGCAGAGACAAGCCACATGAACCATAAACTCTGCAAGTTGTGAAGCGCGTTCCATCCGCGAGCCGCATCACCAAGCGGAAAGTAAATGCGTCATGCATAAACCAAGCTTAAGTCTCCAGTCTCCACTTGTCTTCTCTCCATTCTCCACAGCTGTGATTTACCTCAACATATGAGTTTAAGTACACAAGAATAGGTTAGTATTTATGCTAGGGCTGCACGATATTAGGAAAACCTACGATATTCGATAACAGTGCTTAATATTGCAATATCGATATTACTCACGATAAATGAACAAATACTAAAGTATGCAGTGTTGATGTCGTCTGGCGTGTGACGTCTGTTCTGGGTTCAAAGCAAACAAAAACTAATGCATGAATTCCATTACAACATAACATTTTTATTGCAAAAATATGCAGCTGCACCTGCTACTGTATTAGCAGCAAAACAACAAACTGCATGCATGCAGTTTCTCGGTGACTTTAAAACATCACCACCACCATAAAACTTTTTCTGATGCGCCAAATACAGAAAAACATCCCTTACCAGGGTTTTTTGAATAAATAAATAAAAAATCTGAAAATAAGTTTAAATGTTAAATTAAAGTTAACATCACTTAAATGCAACAGCAAATTCTCTCATTGCTACTGAAGATTTTCTCCACTTATGTGGTTATGATATAAGGCTGTTGCTGCTATTGTAAAGTGAACTGTGCTGGGCCAAACTAGGAGAATATTAAGATTTTCTGAGAGAAAAAGAAAAACAATTGTCTACCTTTCAGAAGAGGAACTGGCAAAAAACTACATGGAAAATATGTGAAAACGTTTGTTTTTAACCCCAAATTGAACAAGTTTACCTAGATCTTAAAAAGCAGCTCAGATGATGAAACTGCAACTATGATTCTGATAACGAGCTAACAAACTGAACTAAGATAACCAGCTAGCAGAGCTTCTGACTGACAGTCTGTGTGCAGCAGCAAATCAACTATCCTGATTAGCAAAGTTATAAAGGAAAAATCACTTTGATGTGTGGGGGAACTTTTCCAGGCCCTCTTTAGCAGGGTGGGACTGGGAGAAGAGTGCTGTAGCCTTTTAGCTGGAAGCTAACCGGAGCCTGGGGCTAACACTAGCGACATGTAGGTGGGTTGGTTCACCAGCACATGTGGGAGTCAGCCCGGTAAAAAGGATTAATGACACTGAGCGGAGTCACATTCACGTTTGAAAGCAGCGCTGAATCCAGAAACATCAGCACAAAGTGCATTCGTTGCTCTGAGCCAGCATGACGAACAAGGGAATGGCACCGCAAACTCTGTTTGGGTGTTGCTTTCCAAAAGGGTCTATGTAGGGGGCGGGCGTATTACGTGAACGGAACCATCTGATTGGCCGCATATCAGAAGGACTACATTTGATTGGTCAAATAATACTTCCGCGTAAAAAACAGAGCTGGTTTACAAAAAGCTGATGAATGACACGGATGGAAATGTTTGAACCAAACATTTATCGCTGTTTTTGCTACGTTTTGCGATGGGCCTATCGCACGTCCTGTTATCGCGATGACGATAATTTTTCGATATATTGTGCAGCCCTAATTTATGCTAACAACAGCAACACAACAGAGCTCTGGGAGTTAACGTCACTTCTCCCGGCATGCAACAGTTCAAATCGAAACGGCACCATCTTGGCAGGCAGAAGACCACAGCTGGGCTATCTATTATTGTCAGAAAACTCAATCAGACGGGAAATATGGTAGATTCCTGTTGTGGCCCAGGATGCCAGAACAGAAGCGGATGACATAAGGGGATGAGCCATCTACAGGATTCTGCAAGATTCGGAACGCCGCAAACGTTGGATCATTGCAATAAAACGCGCTAGTGACCAGGCTAAAATGAAGCTGTGGGATCCCGAGAGTAAAGGTTTTCGCTTATGCAGCGACCACTTCATATCAGGTACTTAAACCAACGTTTCCTCAACAAGTTGTAGTTCTGCACTATCCAGGGAAACAATACTAGGGTGAAAATTTGATTGTGGATGACGATTATGAACTTTGTTTCACTTGTGTTTAAATGAAGGTATAGGTTGGAGAATGCATGTTTAAGACAATTAAAGTTGTACCACAAGGAGGACAAAGTTGTGTTCAAAGATGAACTGCATGAATATATAATGGTGTTGTCCGCATATATGTATATGAGAACTGTCAACAGTGTAAACAATGTTATTAATATAGATTTTGAATAAGGTTGGACCCAGTATCGACCCTTGAGGAATGCCCATAGATAGAGATAGAGTAGCAGATTGGTAACCCTCTGTTCTCATTGTTTGAGTACGGCCTAAGATATAACAACTAAACCATGCCATACATGCCTGAAAAAGTCCTATAGGGAGTCTAAGTCACGCCCATCTAATTCTGCATCATGAGTCCACGGAAGAATGAAAAATTTTCTGCAAGTCAATGGGGCTAAAAATGCCATTTTCCAATTCCGCTTGTTTTGTGCCATGGATTTCACATATGATGTCCATGAATTTTAAAGATGCATTTTGATGCCAAGAAAGCGCTTATTTTCGAATGGGGGGAAATATTATTTTAGGTTTTGTGTGAAAATAAGTCCAGGACTACAAATGCGCTTCACGAAAGTGACTTCATTGAACCAGACATGGAGAAAAGCAGAGGGAAAAATGTCTGTAAGTTCAGCAAACTTAAAATCTTTCCTTCAGGATGAAAGAAACACCATAAATCTAGCCATGTGGTAAGTAGCAGCTATGCTAGGGGAGAACAGATTCTATGGTGATGTCATATATGCAACGTGCGGTAGTCTAATATATAGTAATGCTTATTATGAACGTTTACAAGCTGATAAATCTTAAAGTACGTGACTGGTGTAGTCAAAACACCCATCATTAGTTTTCATTTAAATTGCACTACAACACATGTGCGATCCAGGGTCTAATGCAAAGCGGATTAGAAAATAGCTCTTTTAGCCCCGTTGACTTGCATTCATTTTTTCTTTCTTCCAAGGACCCATGAGCCGACCGGACAGGGAGGAGACTTATGCTCCCTATATGTTTGAGCCTGCTAAGATATTATGGTCTACAGAGTCAAAGGCTTTAGCCACGTCAACAAACACAGCTACACAATATTCCTTATTGTCAATCCCCCCTCCCGGTCACTGAACTAAAAATAAAAATTAAACCTGAATGAAAAAAGTTGCTTTTAAGATGTAATAGTATTTTTACACATAAATGTTCAAATTTCTTATTGATTCATTAATTGTCTAATGCATAACAGCACAATTGTTGTTATCAAGGTAAAAATTGCAACTGGACCTTTCCGATGGACACCGTTCAGCTGGAATTAGCCGACAAACGGGCTGATATTTGACAAGCTTTACAATATACATAATCCTGCCTAGGGCTGGGCGATATGGACCAAAACTTATTTCTCAATATCTTTTAGCGGAATTCTGATATACGATATACATCTCAATATTTTTCTTCCTGTAAAATATGTACAAGTTAACTCACTTCAAGCTGTCTTGAGAAATTATATACTTAAATCAGTAAATTAAATGCATAAAAATGTATAGATTATTGTAAAACTTTAACCTTAGTGCCTAGTCTCTACCAATTTAAGCTTTAGAAACTGGTACAACTGTCTGTTAACACACACACACACACACACACACACACACACACACACACACACACACACACACACACACACACACACACACACACACACACACACACACACACACACACAGTTGTGAGCTAGAGATGTAACAAATGTCCCATAGGCACTTTTTAATTATATATTAATAATTAATGGAAAATTATTTAAATTTCATCTAGAGGTGGCCCATATCGTTTATTTCTTGTCCAGAGAAAGAAAAATCTATATATTAAGCTAAATTTATGATGATGTGATTGCATCTACTGAAGATCACATGGGTCATGCACCATGGAGTTATTAGTTATTAGGGCAAACATGGCTGGATCTAACAGTATTGACTCATATCAGCGATTATACTGTAATGACTCAGAGTCTCTGGTTGCTCTTTTATTATTTTTGGGCTACTGTCGCCGTAACCCATGCCCTACAAACATAACTTTTTCAACAGAATCGCTCGTAATGGAATATTTACTAGCATAGTAAACCAGAGCTGAAAAAAACTTAACCTGAACAACATTTCTCACTCGTTGAGCTCGCCTTCAGAATAAAACGTTAACCCTATAGTTTACTATTCAAACCCTTTCAATACATTTAAGGAAATTTGGCCACTCCGGCTATCCGTAGATGTTTCCCGATTACACAGGGGAGGGAGGGGTTTGGCTCGTCTCTCTGGCTTCGCATGAGCAGGATGGAAAAACAGAACTCCGTTATTGTTAAATGTCCCCAAATAATTAAAAACCAGGATACCAAATGCAAAGTTTAGAGCAGCACATTTACCCAGAGGCTCTCAGATTGAGCAAACTTGTGAGAATATATGTAATAACCGCTTAGAGACGGAGCAACATGTCGCTAGCATAGCGGCTAATCTCAAGCATAGCAGTTTGACCAGTTACATCGATATAAAGATATAAAGCCATCTTTTATCTTGTTTAAAAACTATATCGATATTTTAAAAATATTGATATTTTAAAAATATTGATATATTGATAATGATATATGTTTTCACTTAATGTTTTGCTTAACCCTCTGGAGCTCGCTGGCATTGCAGATTTGCAACATTAAAACCTACCTACCTGGTTACTCCACATACGTATTTCATGAGCATTTTTAAACTCAGAAGTACCCCTGAAGGACTTAGTTGTTCGTCCTTTTATTAAAACTTATTTTGAGCCTGAGAGGGCATTAATGCAGCCATTTTAGATGAAATCTTTAAATAGATCATTGCCATCTTCCATGTTGCCTCCATCTCCCCTTTTTCTAAGTTTAAGAAATGTTTTAGGAAGAATTTTATGCAAAGTTTTAAAAAGGAGACCCCACTAACAAAAGTATTAGACATTAAAGAAATACATGCAACATTTCTTAAAAATGTAATTTGTTGGTGCACTTTTTTTCAATAAGTGAAATATGCTGTATAAACAATCTTGCAGTTTTTCTGCTGTGGCACCACATTGTAATCTTTCACGAGCTAATATTAAGCAATCTAGCCATAAACAAACCCATAATATTAGATCATGAGAAGTGTTTCTCTTTTTCTGACTTTTAGGGGATACAGATTTATTGATCATTTTAAGAAATCATTAGGACAGAAAACAACAATGACCAAATTGTTTATAGACCAACAGTAAACAGAAAAAATGGCACAAAATGCATAGAAGTTCTTTGTCTTTTCTCTCTGAGGTCATTTTTGATAGCATGCCTGCTTGATGGCTCGTTTCATTGCTTAATTCATCATTCTGTTCCCAATCACCATTCGGTTTGAATTAGCATCATTTACTCGCTCTGCATAGGGATAAATTGAGTTCGTGATAGGCCTGTCAATTGACCATGAATACATGAACAATAGCCATAAACATTATCCAAGTTTTCCCCTCACTGAACTGATGTTTAAAGTGTGTTTTGGCTCAGACGTTTTTCTGGATCACATCCCAACTTCAGTCAGTGCTCTGATTAAAGGCTGCAGACACGTACGACTAATACAGAAAAGGTGATTCTTTTATCAGTTCTGCTTTATGAGGAACACTTTTCCATATGAAACCAAGGAGACTCCTTTTATTTTTTATTTTCAAAGATTTCTTTGCTCCTTTTGCCATAGTTCATCTTGAACCTGTCAAAATAAAATGTATTACTTGGTTGTGATTAATCCCACATGTACGTCTGTTTCTTCTAGTTTAGTACTGATCTTTTACCTCAAAGCGTACTTCTACTCTGTTCTGCATTTGACCAATTACTATGCTTTAATGTGTTCTTGGAAAATATGTTTTTATTGTCAAATAAGTTGAAAAGTTTTTGCCTAAAATTTACTGAAGGAAGTATTTAGGATTCAGAATATTGTTGTTTACATTAATTTCCTTACCTTTTTTTTAGGTAAAAGGGTTTCAAAACATCTAATAAGTTCCCATCCAACTACTTTCCAGAGGCTTCACTGCCCCCACAATTTAAGAGCTATAGTATAAGCCCTTTGTTCATTTTGGATGTAATGTAAAATCATAACTTTCATATATATATATATATATATATATATATATATATATATATATATATATATATATATAGAGAGAGAGAGAGAGAGAGAGAGAGAGAGAGAGAGAGAGAGACATTTCTCAAACCGACGTACCATTAAAGCCATACTTTGCAACTTTTTCATCATTTAAAATCATTTTCTTGAGCTAGTATGTTTAAACAACCCTTTACAGGGTTAATGAAAGGCCACCCAGCCTCTATCGCCCCCTGTGGCCAGAATATTCCACTTGCAACTTCAGCCTGGCGGGACTTAGAAAAATGGAGCTTAAATACTTGGTGCTTCAGTCTGGTTCCAGCAAGTTTCCTACATGTTTTAGATCATGAATTCAGCCGATTTGTGAGGAACCGCTCCTGTAGACACTAAGGAAGGCTGGGGAGACATTTCAGCTGTTAGATTAATGTGTTAAAAAAAAGGAAAGCACAGCGAGAAGATAAGTTTTGCTTTCGGTTCTGCAAAAAGACTCCAGGGAGTGCTAAAAGAACCTCCATCTTCCACAAGCAGTGTAAATACAGTGGAGCAGTGTAATAAGTGTATGACATTTTTTTCTGACAAAGTAGAGTCCATACGATCTGCCATTTGTACAAATTCACCCACTCCAGTTCAAATCGAATTCTCAGACTTGGCCAGACAACTCAGTAACTTCACATATACCACACAGAGAGAAGTGGTGGGAATTATGCAATGGATGAATTCCTCAACATGCTCCCTAGATCCTCTCCCACATCTTTAATAAAAAGAAACCTCCCCACCAACTGTCCACTCATCACTACAATAATAAATAATTCATTAAAATCACGCATTGTTCCAGCTGACCTTAAAACTGCTCTCATTTGTCCTCATCTAAAACAATCATCGCTAGACTAAGATGATTTGGTTAACTACAGACCAATTTCAAACTTACCATTTCTTTCAACAATTCTGAAAAAAGTGGTTGCATCTCAGCTTCATGAACATCAACAGAGACATCATGTGTACGAAACCTTCCAATATGGTTTTCACTTTGCACACAGTATAGAGATGGCACTGGTCAGAGTCATTAATTATTTATTTGTGGCTCTGTCTCACTCCTTGTTCTTTTAGACCTTACTGCCGCTTTCGACACCGTGGACCATGATATTCTTCTCCATCAGCTTCAGACCAAAGTTGGACTGAGTGGGACCATTTTCCAGTGGTTCCAGTCATATCTCACTGGGAGAACTGATTATGTGGCTTTGGGGGAGCCACAATCATCACCCCATAACATTGCTTGTGGGGTCCCCCAGGGATCAGTTCTTGGCCCAATTCTCTGCTCCTACTTTGGGATATTTCTAGAAATTTTGGGATATCCTTCCATTCTTACGCTGATGATACACAGCTTTATCTCAAAATTGATTCAGTTTCCTCATCATCTACACTTTCTGCTCTTAGTGCATGAGTGGATACGACAAAGGCATGGATGTCTGAAAAATTTCTCCAGCTAAACAGCAGCAAAACAAAAGAACTACTCATCAGGTCAAATCTTCTAACCTAAAAAATATTACCATATTAGGTAGTAATATAACATTTTCTACATCTATCACTAATCTTGGGGTCAAACTGGACCAACATTTATCACTTGAAAATCATGTCCATCACCTTTCTAAAGTATCATTTTCTATCTTAAAAACATAGCAAGACTTTGCCCGTTTCTTACCCAAGCAGATGCTGAGAAGTTGTTCCATGCCTTTATTTCATCTAGGCTAGACTACTGCAATTCTTTATTCATTGGAATCTCTAGTGGATGCCTACAGAAACTTCAGCACATCCAGAACTGTGCTGCCAGGATTGTAACAAGGGGTCACAAGTATGACCACATCACACCTGTACTAAACTCTCTTCATTGGTTACCAATCCCCTATAGAATTAAATACAAACTAGGTATCCTTACCTATCAGTTTATCCATGGAAATGCTCCTATTGATCTTGAAGAGCTCCTTACTATCCACATCACTTCAAGAAATCTTCGCTTTAGAAATTCTCAATTCCTGCAACAGCCCAGGACAAAACTTCATTCCATGGGAGATCGAGCCTTTCAAGCTGCAGCCCCACGCCTGTGGAACACACTCCCTGAAACATTGAGAGCACCTCAGAGTGTTGAGTGTTTTAAAAAACATCTGAAGACATTTTTATTTACACAAGCTTTTTCAAACTGATTGATATTGTTGTTGTATTACCATGTGTTAACTTAGCATTGTATGGTTTTATGTATCTTTTTTTTAATTAGTTTTCATTGATTGTTTTTAATTTTTCTTTAGATTGTTTCTGATTTCCTACTGTAGCACTTAGAGATTTCATTGAAATGTAAAGTGCGTTACAAATAAAATCTATTAAAAGCAAGCCAAAACGACCTATTTGTCTTTAAAGGTAGTTTTGTAATTTGATACAGATATCTAACTTCTGAGCATATTTGATTTCCTGACACTCATTTATGGCCTGTTCCAAAAAAGAACATTCAAATTATTTGTACTTGAATGCTTTAATTTGCTGTTTAAAAAGATATACATGAAAAAAGTGATTCATTTTCACATTGTCGAGTCTGGATAGTGTCCACATGAGGTTTTGTACCATGCAGAGAATTTTCCTTGTCCGCCTCCTTCATCCTGTCAAGGATTCTTTGAAATCTAATATTGAATTGCTGTCTAGGTGACTTTGAAATATGTCCTTGAGTGCGTTTGCAATGCCAGTCATCAGGATGGGAGTGAATATTGTTTGGAATGGTCTTTATTGATGTGCGTCGCCCATCTTACAGAGGTGCCACGTTCAAGTGGCGGGCACGACCTCGTCAAGTTTGCAGATGAAAAGAACAGAATGTCATTTGTGTCGCAAACAAAAAGATTACAACAAGTATATCATTATGGGGATTCTTGTCGATGTGAGAGTTGTGGTTGGCTGCAGGAAAACAGCACTGGAGCTCAATAATGCTAAAGCAGTTGTTCTTTGGTTCCACTAGATGACACTAGGAGAAATAAGGCTCGTTATTCCTTTTCATTCAAGGAATGTTGCAAGATGGGACTCTATCTATTTTTCCTTGAAATATGAGTTATTGAGGCTACATGAGGCTGTCGGCCAAATTCTGTAAAGCGGACAGATTTTAAGTCATTTTTATGTATACTAACAATATTTCGCTTATTGTTGGCCCTGAGCCATCATTCTGTGAGTTAGGCGAGGTTCACTGAGAAACATACAGCATAATACTTGTTCTTTGTCAATTATGACAGGTCACTCTGAGTTTCAGATGCAGGCTGAGTGTGAAAAGAGTCTTCCACTTCTACTTCCTGTGTCAGCTGCTTGAAGAAAATATGATCAATGAGGTCACCAAGAAAAATTAGGATCATTATTGCGTCATTTTCATGACCTTTCTTCACAGGAAATGCTAGCTGTTACCATACACTTGCATTGTTTATGCTAAGCTAAAGTAAATGGACTATTGCCAGATTAGGAGAATGACTGGTTACAAAATGCTTTTTCCCTCTGGTGCAACACTCTAAGAAAATGGCGACAGACTAAATTTCACTTAGGGGTGGAAAATCCCTTTAAAAATAACATCAGCTACTTTTGATTTTCTCCTTTAAGCAGTGGTAGTTTACCCAGTGAGACGACGCTATGTGTATTTTACCTTTAGATCGACTCAATGCAGTGATTCCTAAACCTTTTCTCTGAGTTGGACCAATAGGAGGATCTTTTGAGACATCAATGTTTATGTTTCCTGCATTGCGTCATGGAATTGTATTGCAAGAAACAGCATATTTTGCCTATAATTCAATAGTTTAGCATGTTTGGAGGAAGATTTAGAGAAACAGATGGATCATTCTTGTTGTGTGGTTGATTGTTTGGCCTGGGGGAGGCTTGATAAAAGTTTTAGAGGAGTGTCCTTCGTATTGTGTATTTTTAAATCCATGGAGTTATGTTGTTTTTCGTGCTGATTCAGGTGTCTCTACCCGCGATCAATATAATAACACATAAAGAAATAAATAAGGACACTGATTCATGAAGACTTACCCGGTTTTGCATTAGCAGTGAGGATTTATCAGGTTTCTTTGGCCATCACCCACAGGTGATGAGAATGATGCTGTGGCTCTGCTCGTTGGGTTTGACTCCTGCTGTTAGCACGATCACGGCTTTCTGTTTTGCAGAAGACATCGGTCCAACTTTCCTTGAAATGAAATAATTGCAGGCCTCCAGAGTTTTGAAAGGGACCCGAGCTTTCTGTTAAATAGGAATAGATGTCTCCCCGGCAGATTTGTGGAAAAAACACCGGCTAATCAGACCAACGTTTTCCATCACCCCAGAGCTCATACAGGCTTTTAATAACTTTAACCTCCTTTAGCCATACATCTACATATACAAACACTGGCTTCTTGCACTAGAATATTTTATTCCCTTCAACTCAAACTTTTTTTTTAAATTATTTAGAAACATTTGATATTGAATTGAAGTAAAAACGATCTTTTATTTCTGTTTTTCTAGGAAACCTGTCAAAATTATATTTAATTTCATTTTACATCACACCAAATACAAATTTGGGTCTCAGGAGGTTAATTTTGTTTTCAATACAGATTTTAAGCTTCACTCTAAACCCCCCTTCTGCCTTTAGATTATAAAGTGTTCATATATCGGAGGTTTCCCCTGCAAACATGGTTGAAAGTGTATGTCGCGCATGGATAGCAGGCCATAATGTGTTTTTGCCACACAGCCACTCGCACATGCGCTTAAAAATGAAAAATAAATAAATTATATATATATATATATATATATATATATATATATATATGTATGTATGTATGTATGTATCAACAAAGAGCCTCCTGTTACATAGAGCTAAAACAACAATCCTTTTTTACAACCTTAGTTTCCATTTTTCAGCTTTTCAACTTCTGCTCATGACGGTTAACTGTGTTTTTAGTAAAACTTTCTCTAATAGTTGAAACTGAAATACCACTTTAAGGGCCCTGAGCGCCACCAGCGGACCCACAGTCTTCATGTTGGTCACAAACGTAGAGATTGGGACCTGGCCTTATTGTCACATTTAGTCAGGGTTAAAAGCATATAAATCTCCATCAGTAGTTGGGTGAAAGCTTTATTGCCCTCGCTCCAGTGAGCCAGTTGTGTATTAGCATAAAATAAAGCAATGGCTTTACATAGAAAGTAGATAATAGATGTGATTTGTTTCCCCAACGATGCCCTGAAGTAAAAGCTCGGCTGTTGTGTTTCAGTCAGAGCCGTGTGACGTTACTTTTACCTATGAGTAAATACAGACACACAGTCCTCCTGCCCTTTACTGACTTTATTGAGGCCATATAAATTACACAAACTCACCTTGTACAGTGGAGCATAAAGGGAGGTGATTATGGCCAGAAGTCTGCTTTATTAAGACCTCTGCTTCCACTCTCCTTTATTGAACATATAAATAAAACTACAGGTCTTATTGCCACTTTTATCGCTCCCTTATTGCCCTTGCTTGTAACATTTTAGCTAACAAAAGCCGCTTTACACACTACATGTTACTCCTCATCATGGCGCGCTCCAACTTTACCAACAGTCAACAGTGTGGAAAAGAAATTTCCTCTAATATTCCATTTACGAGGAATTAAAGCGCACAGTGCAACAAAATGGTTATTTACTCACAGGCTTTGAAGTTGAGGACCCAAGTGCTTCACAGTTGTGAAACTCATCAGTGAAGTTTATTGAAAATAAGTCTATTGGCCATCCATGTGTGTGTGTGTGTGTGTGTGTGTGTGTGTGTGTGTGTGTGTGTCTTCTAGCCTCATAAATCAGCTCCACCATAACGTGGACCTGGCCTCTTCTCTGTCACAAACCTCTGTGGGGTTTCCCACGCTGTGCTTTTTGTCTTTTCTCATAACTTCCTTTAGCTCAGCATAGCCACCTCCCTCACATGTTGTTTTCTGGGACTAATGAGGCGAGAATGGCGCTCTCGTTGCTGTGTGTATGCGACACCGGCCGGTCCTCACTGGAGCCTGCTTCTCGTCGTCATCGGGCCGGAGGACTGCTGAGCTGGTCACCTCTTGCTCCGCGGCTATCAGCTGAAGTGGCTCCGTGACAAACTCCAGAGTGTTGGTTTCCTCAAGAGGATAAGCAGAGCAAACTCAGCTGGGGATCATTGTGCCTGACCGGGGTTAATAATGCTGGATTATAGCAAACTCAGCAGTTTAGCTGGGTGAGTCACGTACAAGAAGAAACAAGCAATGTGAGCCTCAAGGAACCTTGAATCTGCTAGTAATAATAATCTATGACAAGCGTTTTCCCTTGGGTGGATTTTATGTTTATTTGCTTTGAAACATGATTTAAAATCAAGATGGAGAAGAGTTACGAGTTCAAAACGTGGCAAAAATTAAGCTTTGATAATAACTTCTCACAAATCAGCTGACTTCAAACCTCAAACTAAATTTGCCTCCCTGCTGTTTGGAAACGCTTAGTGGATCATCGCTGGGGGGTAAAAACAAGGAACAAACATTTGATTTAGGATGTTTGTAGTGAAACAAATGGTGCTAACAACCCCTGCTGTCCTAGAGAGACACCACTGCAACAAAATAACTCCCCGCTGCAGGAAGCTGATTAGTCCTGAAACCCTGTTTGCGACGTCCTGCCTCCAGAGGCTCACCACTGTGTTCTGACACCGTCTGCTCATGATTTGTACAATTTAGAGAGCTTCTTCTTCGGTTAAAAGTTTGTTTTGGGTCGAGACTGTTTCCAGCTTTATCTTGTAGAAGCCTGGGTATGTCAGCAATAAATGTAAGGGGTGAATGTACTTTTAAGTGAGTGCCAATCCAGCAGGGTATAACATGATCTTTGGGTTATATCAGGGGTGGGGAACCCTGGTCTTCGAGGACCAGTATCCTGCATGTCTTTGCTTCAACACTTCTGACACAGTGGTTGATTCACCTGTTCTGCAGCTCTGCTAAAGCCCATTAATCACCTGCTGATTGAAATCAGGTGTGATGATGCAGGGTTGAAACTAAAATATACTGGATAGCTGCCCTCGATGGACCAGGGTTCCCCACCGCTGGGTTATAGACTCATTTTTGGGAGTCTAGTTATTTCTTATTGGTCAGTCTTGCCTTTTGTGTTGATTTTATTTTGTTTTCCTCAGTGTGTTGTCCTAATATCATCCTACTCAGCAACCAAACACATGGCAACAGCTCAATGCATTTGGGCAGCCAAATACATGGAATTTTAGGTCAAATTCAAATTATGCCTCATGAGAATGAAAGGGGATTCAAAGTGATGTTGTGTAGTTTTTACCATTATTCTCTGGAAATATCCATCAAATTTGTTGAAAATGAATTAAATGATGTCCAGTTGTTGAAAAGTATTGGCCGCTTCGTAACGTATAACCATTAAAATCTAGTCTAAAATACAAGGGAGGGGCTGTAAGGGTGTTTCTAAATGCCAAGGTACCTTGCCTTGATGTGTTGGCCCCGCCCCGACTGCCTTGGAGATACGTCATCAGGAACCGCCAATACGTGTTCCAATGTTCATGTTCCACCGAGGCGTCTGTTCTCCGTTTGTTAGCCATTTAGCTAGCTGAGCGAGTATACACTGGAGGTGTCTTGTAGTCTAGCCTTGGGCAAAAATTACCCAGAATACACAGCAGTATTTTTAAAAGGACGGCGGTTCAGAAGCCGGCAGCTACTTCGGGGTCAAATTTCAAGTTTAAATGTAAGTCAACTAATTGTAGCAATCGGGCTGATATCTGAAAAGCAGACCTTTTGAAATAGCATAGTAAGTGTGTTAACAAAGGTTGCATTGCACTCCTGTTGAATGATAGTTTCTCTGTCAAACTATTACAAAGCTTGTTGTCTGAATGGAATCCAGCTTTTAGTTTTTACACCAGTATTTTCCTCATTTTGCCTTCATGTGCATGACTCTTCATATTGTCCGATACGAAGTCAAGAAATGCAGAAATAACTGACAAAAAATGAAAAGAAATAACTAAAACCACAGTTAACACCCTGTTAGGACAATAAGAGAGAAGAATGATTATCGCCCTACAGATGTGTTTATTCCCGGTGAAACATCCTGGAAACAACCTCAGGATTAGAGTTTACAACAGCATCAGACTATCCCTCAGTTGTGTGGAGATCTATGCATCCGGAGTGGTGATCACTTGCTTTGACACAACAGTTCCCACCGCTTGATGCTTCAGGTTGTTGTTTAGTAGAGTTGTAAACATGTCTCTATGGCTGAGAAGACAGGCACCATTATACTGATAGCCTCTTAAAAGGCGGTGGACACATGCCCAGAGTGTTGGAGTGGATAATTGTCAGGCAAGACACACGAAATACTTTCAGAGAGCCTTGTTTGTGGGTTGTGAATTATTAAAGCCGTGACATATACAAACACTGTAATTCTGTTTTAAGTGACACATGGAAGCAGCGTAACTGTCAGGTTGTGTTCTGATGTTATTAATGAACACAGAGCGTGGGATTAATAGCAGGGATGACATTTTATCTGTGTTATTTGGAAAATAAGGTGTGCTTCTACTGTAGGTTTCTGTTTGCGGATGTTGAAGAAATGAGGAGCATCACCACGTGGTTTTGTGTTTTCCTTCACAGGGAATCCTCTGAGTACACTTCATCAACACGGAGCAACAGAAAAGCAGAAAAGCTACGAGACGACGGTGCCTCTTCATCTTGTTGGAGAAGATTGGAAGCCAGTCAGCCAATTCAAACCGCAGGTGAATGTACGGAGCTAAACAAATATGTTTGCCTCTCTGGTTTGTAGGACTTGACGTGTCTCTGCGTTGTTTGGTCTTCTTACAAAAGATCAAATTCACAAAAAGCAGGATAAACGTTTGAAATCTACAGAAAACTTCATTGATTTTCAAATAAATAAAACCTATTTTTACTGAAAATACTGCAAAAAAAAAAGCATCTGTGGACTGGCAAAACAGGTGGAAAAATGTTTTTGTTTTGTAAAAGGAGTGCTTGCTGAAACATACTTCAGGCTTGTTTCCATTGTTAGAACTTCAGGGTAATTTCTGGAAGCAGGAAATTGACCGGGAGATACGATGGCTCGGTCCTCTTAGCTGTTGTGTCTCCGTACAAATTCAGCCCTTCCAGAATTTTTATAAGACATCAGCATATCGCAAATGTCTCAGCTGTAAGTGATGTTACCGATCAGCACCAAACAGCATCCATAGGCATTAATAAAATGATAAGTTGTATTGTGTCAAAGGACGGCATAATTTAATCCATTGGAAGAACCAGGAGAGCTGCTGTGGGATGTAAAATGTGGCGTTCAATGACCAGGAGAACTGTCGTGTGAGAAAACGGAATAGTAATGTCTAAACAAAGACAGAGAAATGGTGACAGAACATCTTTGGCTATAAATTAGCTTTTGATTAGCTTTTAGGAATTCTAATATTCTAACAAAGCAGAAGAAGAGAAAGGATTTACAGGAAATGGCCTTGTCAGATTGTTGTTTAGAGACTCGTTAAGAGCTGATAAAACTCAATGTGATTATTCCCCCATTCCAGCTTACTGGAAACACACAAAGTCAAACTAGGAATGCTTCCAAAGTAATTCTAACAACTGTACTAGTTCCAATGAAAAAATGTCTTCAGAAGTTCATTTAGCCCTTTCTCATGTTTTGCATGACATTTCTTTGTAGCTGGAAAAGGCTGCACTGCTAATGGCATGCTGCATCTTAAAGTCAACATTTTTATCAAATCATTACCAAAGTAACACTGAGATTATGTGCCTTGCAAAGAATAAAAGCCCTTTACTGCATGTAGTGTTTCTAGTTTAAAAGCATTTTCAATAATGGTTCTAAAACAGATTTATGCATCATAGGTCATGATTGTGTAAGAGGAATGCTTCAGCACCTGAACCGTCTGCAGGTGGTTCAGAATGCCTGTGCTCGGCTTCTGACCAAGTCCTCCAAACACACCCACATAGCCCCGCTTCTCCTCCAGCTTCACTGGCTGCCAGTCAACTTCAGGGTTCATTTCAAGATCCTGGTTCTGGTCTATAGGGCCTTACATGAACAAGCACCATCTTACATTGGTGATCTTCTTAGTCCCTACACCCCCATTAGGTCCCTGAGGTCCAGTGATCAAAGCCTACTGGTTGTGCAACACCAGGCTAAAGACCAAAGGTGACAGACCATTTGCTGCTGTGGCCCCCAGACTCTGGACCTCTCTCCCCCTGAGACTGAGATCAGTGGACTCAGTGGTCTCCTTTAAAAAGCAGCTGAAGACTCACTTGTTCAGGCTGGCTTTTGTATGACCTTCTTCACCCTCTGCTCTCCCTACCTATTCCACCTTCCTCAGGATCCACTGATTTCCCTCTTTCCTATTTACTCTCGCTCTTTCTTTACATTTTTAATCACTATTGTCTATTTTTTGCTCATTTTAAATATATTTTTAACCATTTTCTAAATTCTTTTTTAAATTTTTACATTTTTTGTTTTTGTGAAGCGCCTCGTGATTTTTAACTTGAGAGACACTATAGAAAAGATATTTTCTTCTTCTTCTTCTTCTTCTTCTTCTTCTTCTTCTTCTTCTTCTTCTTCTTCTTCAACCCGAACCATCAGGTCCACACACCAGAACCTTCTAGAAGTTCCAAAGACCAGATATTAAAGTCGAGGTGATCACACCATCCAGACCGTTGTACCCCAACTTTGGGATGATCTTCCTTTATCCTAATGTAGCATTGACAGTCTGGACACTTAAAAAAAACAGCTAAAGACCCTTTTAATTAAAGCTGCTTTTACTTTAATCTTTAGTTTTCTTATTTTTAACTCAAATTTGTGATCATCTTTCATTTGTTTTACTTTATTTTTTTCTGATGTTAATCTATTTCCGTTTTAAGATCGTTATGTTTCATTTTGTTTTGATCTATGTGAAGCAGTTGGTGATTCTGTCTTTATCAAGTACTATATAAATAAAATTAACTTACTTTACTTACTACTAATTTATAAAGTTTCATGTCTATTAGCTGTAGTGGCAGCCATCTTGAATGGAATTGACATTAACTGTAACAGATGTACATCTAATGATGTAATGATTCTGTCCAGTAGTGTTTGAGATATTTTGGAAATAGACTGACAGGTTGGACTAAAAATGGTAATTCCAAGTATGTAAACACATATTTTGTGTAATCAATTTTGACCAACACTGGTTGAGAAGAGAACCGAGCGCATCACTCCTGTTCTGAAACCCCTACACTGGTTACCAGTAAATGAAAGAATCTATTTCAAAGTGCTTCTACTAGTTTATAAACCACTTAATGGCATGGGGCCAGAATACATGTTGGATCTCCTTCCTGTACATACACCCAGCGGGGCTCTGAGATCCTTAGGAAACAGTCAGCTAGTAGGACCTCAGGTCAGAACCAAACAGGGTGAAGCTGCTTTTAGCTACTATGCTGCTCACAGATGGAATCAGCTTCCTCATGACCTCAATGTGCCCCAACTCTAGTAACTTTTCCCACTGTCCAAAGACCTAGTTTGGACGTTCCACAGATGTGGTCTGGACCGACGGACTCAAAACAGACATGATCTACACATCCATGCGACGTTGACTGTTTGCAGGGTCAAATCAAATTGGAAAACCTTCTTGTTTTCATCAGCCTTTGAAGGAATGTTTTTTACACATTCTCCACTGTAACTGCTCACCCTTTAACTTTAATTTTACCTTTCTTTTAAAATTTTTTATTGTATTTTGTCATGTTGATTTTAATGTGCTTGCTATTCTTGCTAATGGAAAGTACATTAAATTGCCTCTGTGAATAAAATGTGCCTAAAAACCACAATCAAGCAATATAATATTTTCAGCTCTTCTCTGTGCAGTTTTCCATTTTTTGTTCTATTCTCAAACTGCAGAAATGAAACGGCATCTGCCAGAAACCTAAAAAAACAGCATCTAGCTTATTGACTCAATTCATTTGTGAATTAAAATCTTCTGGTTAAGACTAACAAGTTGTTTCTCAGGGGATTATTTCACCCCTCAACAAACAAAACAAAATCTCTGATCAGTCGATGGGATGAAACTCCAAACAAAGGTGACTCTTAGTGCTCCTTTAAATGCATAAAACCCCAAATAATAAGTTCAGCCATGCAGGGCGTATATTTTCTCTGGAACTAAGAATGCTGGAGTGGATTTAACAGTTTGAGTCTAATCACACGTTTGGAAACGTGTCGGGATGGAAATATAAGCTGGGGATCACACTGCCTTTAACCTTAAGTGTTCCACTTCCATATCCTCTTATGATCCACTTGACATTCTTTTTTTCACAAGGGGTGATGGATGACTTAACCCAGAGCAGTGCTCTATACACTGGAGCTGACCCAAATTGAACTACATGAGCTGAACGTTTGTGCGTGTGTGTGGCTAAAAAATATAGGAAATATAAGACAGAGGGAGGATTTCTTCAGTTTTTGTGTCTTTTTGTGCCTTGTGCAAGTGTGTGGTTGACTGACAGAAGTGATATATGAAGCAGAGCCACTTCATCTGACTCTAACAGAGACACACGGGCTGTGTGACTGCAGGCGTTCTGCAGGATTAATGTCAAATGGAATAGAAACACAAAGCTAATCCTCCCAGCTCTTGTTCTAAGATACAGAGTAGCTTCATAAAGATTCCTCATCAAGTGAACAGTGGTGTTCTTGGATGTTTTCTCACCGTGCCGGTGGCTCCGTTAAAGTTTCAGCTAGAATTGTTCACTCCCACCCACAAGCTTTTTTAAAGAGTCACTTTAATATTCTCGGTTTGATTTGTGTTGTTGAATTTAATCCCATGCCAGCTGACGCTTTCAAATGCATTTTTTCATTGACTGTGTGACTTAGGTGGAAGTTTGTTTGATTTCTTGTCGTTTTTGTTGTCGTCTCAGGATCACCCCGCATCGCTGAGGCTCCGGGTGGAGGTGGAAGGTGAGCGGCTGCTTCTGGCTCTGGAGAAAAATGAGTAAGTGTCCCAACATTCAGAGTTTAACTTCTGACTGAATGCTCTCCAGAGTACAAATAGGTGACATATGCCCGTGCCCAGAGGCTACAGCTGTAGCCAGGATAAAAGGTGGGATGAAAGGAGGGCAAAATAGTTTTTTCTGTTAGTGTAATGTTACTGTGGCAGAACTGTCTGTGCTTAAGTCGTTTTTCTCATTTTTCAGTGCAGAAAAAATACTTAAAAGATAAAAAATAAACTGAATAGATCAGCCAGACGTTGATAAAAAGCGACATCTTCCTCCTCCGTCTCGCTCAAGTCTTTTCATTTGATCCACCAACATAAAACGGAGGAGAACGTCTTCTTTGAACACAGAAGACTCTTGGTGTTAGTCGGGTGACTCACCCGATGGTTGAACATCTTCTGAACGAGATCAGGCCACAGACACCGTTTGTTGCCGCCGCAGAGCTGTGACGCGTTTTGGATTCATATTCGTCATCCTTGCATTTTATAAACGCACTTCAGTGTGGCCTCGGTCTCCATCGTTCTGGAGCGAGCAGCTGAGAAGAATGGGACATGATTGATGGGGCAATATGTTTTCCATCCAGCTCTGCTGCCACACATGAGCAGCCACGAACAAGCAGAGCTGTCTGCGTGATGGAGAGGGGAGAGGGAGGGAGGCAAACTGAGGGAAAGCGAATGGGTTTTTCATACCACTGTCAGCCATGAATCTCACTTGTTTTCCAGACTTAATGTATGTAAATTCCACCTGCAAAACTGTGGGACAAAGCTTTCAACGCCGGAAACTGCAATTTTATGGCTTGCCTACTCTGGAAATATTTTCATTGGAAATCATATTCTCACTTGCTTTGCACAGGTGGGGATTTTGCAGAGCTGACTTGCAGATTGTAACAAGTTGCGAGTGAAAAGCACCTTAACATTCACCCGTGTGATCCTCATGCAGCATGGATGCCTGCGTTGTCCCAGGGCATTAAGTTTTAACGTCTGGATTTGAGCTAAAATCCACAGCTGAGGAAGAACAAAAGGAGACGATGGAGGGCCGAAGCCTGAAACACCAGCTCCTCAAAATTTACTGTCGACACTCGTGGCAAGTTTAAAAGAATCAAGGTTTAATTACTCATAAAACGCCTAAAACAATACCTCATCTAAACGCTGTTTCATGTAAGTTCAAGAAAACCAAACACTTAGAGGGAAGTGGATCAGTGTGTTGGCTGGGATTGGAGTGTTACAGCCAGTTCTGAGCCCGCTGGGCTGACATTTAGTGGAGGCACTTGTCTGAGGCTGCTGAAAGACCGCCGCTGATGAAATCCAGTTGTTCAAACACAGTCGGCATCTGCAGAGAAGAAGGGGGGAGAAGAGGTGGTTCAAAATGAAATGATGCGCGTTAAAAGCCTGGCTTTTTTTGTTTTTACCAGGTCTCCTTTAATAAATATGGAAGGCAACAAAACATGTGGGAGGAGGTATCCTGCAGAGCTCAGCATGATCATTTCATTTGCACCGAAGGGTGGGCATGGCTGTGTGGGAATTTCTACCGCTGCTGGAGTGGGCTGCTGTGCAACGCCAGCCGGGGTGAAAACTGCTCCTGTTTTTGACAAAAGGCATCATTACTCTCTTGGAGCCAAACTAAAACAGTACGGACGTGTTAATGGAAGTTAGATAAGAAAAACGACATCTTAAAGAAAATGTTTTAGTCACAGAGAGGCTGGACTCACTGTTCGAAAAATATGTCACGACGACAAAGATGGCAGCTTAATTTTCACGCTCTCGAACAACTTTTAAAATAACCCTGACAAACGTCTCAAATCAAACTAGAAATATGCAAGAAAACAAGATGGAAAACAGGGTAGCTACACAAAGTAGGAAAACTTTGCCTTCAAATGTTAATGTGGAAGAATCGGCGACACAGGACAAAGCGAACCGGGGTAACTCGCCACCGAAGGATTACTACGACGAGGACGGGATTGGAGAAACTAGCTTGCAAGGCATACTGAATGATTTGAGGGATTTCAGACGAGATAAAAAACATCAACTGACAGAAATTAAACAAGAGCTGCAGAGAACCAATGACTGACTGGAAGAAGCAGAGGAACGGATCGAAGAAGCAGAGACAGCCCTGCAGGCCACAGCAACCATGATAAAAAGGCTAACCCAGCGTCAGGCCGAGATGGAAGCTAAACTGTTGGACCAGGAGGGGCGCGCACGCAGGGACAACATTCGGGTGTATGGAATACCTGAAGAGGCAGAAGGCAACGACGCTCCCGGTTTTCTGGAGAAAGATTTGACAGAGTCGCTGGATTTCCCACCGGACACGGCTTTGCAAATTGAAAGAGCCCACAGAGCATTAGCTCTGAAGTCCACCAACTCCGCGGGGAAACCCCGGTCGATAATCGCAAAAATAGCAAGCTACAAGCTGAAGGAAGTAGTGATACACAGAGCCTGGCGAAAAAAGGAGGTGTTTTATAACGGAACCCGCTTCTATGTGGATCATGATTGTCCCACTCAGGCAATGTGCCGAATACGCGGAGGCAAAAATAATCTTAAAAGAAAGAAAAATAAAAAAACTGAGAGTTTTCTACAGCGATGGCAACCGCCTGTACAAAAATGCAGCGGAAGCAACAGAGGACATGACAACACGGGGCTTTCCAGTCACCATCGTACCCTCCAGAACCAACCCGGACCAACGGGATATCCAGCGACTATTAACATGGCAGGAGATGGGGAGCAGAGGCGTCGGGACGGTGATCATCCCAGGAGGGGCAGCGGAGCCGGCAGCGGAGCCGGCGTCGGAGCACCGGGAGAAGAGGAGCATCCGACCGCTCTACAAAGAGAAACTGCAGGCGTTCAGACGAGGATCCCCTCGCTGAAGATGGAACAGTGAACAGGACAGATAAGTCGGTTCAACAGAACTTTTGAATTCTGATTTAACTCAGAAGTATTCTCGGAAGTATACCTTGGTAATAGGACTTATTAACCCCACCTCTTCAATTTTAGTTGTGAACAATTTTTTTTTTTTTTTTTTTTTTTTACATACTTTGTATGGTAATGCTGATTTACAAATGATAGCTTTTCTGGCCCAACTTTGTAAATAAGCTTTGTCAAATAATTGGGAGATACAACAAGGAACAGCGGGGAGAGTTATACAAAGGCAGCCACCTTAAAGGGCCCCACTCAATATGAGCAGCAGGATGTCCCTTTACAGAAGCTCTAACAACATCAAGAGCTGTTTAAAGGCTTACTTGACACAAGCCTCAACATTGGAAGCGGGTTGGTGTAAGAAAAACACAGACGTCTTAAAGAAAGTACCTTTTGTTCTGTTACTGTTCTGTACTGTTTATGTTTCATGGTTCACAACGTTCAGAGTCGTGTGCATTTGTCATTTCCGTATCTACATAGAAGATAATCTAACAGGGAAAACATCAATAAGGAAATATGGTGGATAGCTGTACATTAAAAATTATGTCCTTTAACATTAATAGAGTACTGAACCCAGTCAAAAGGACTAAAATACTGAACAAAATGAAAAAAGAAGCTGCACAGATCGTAATGTTACAAGAAACACATCTGAATTCTAAAGAGTACAAAAAATTAAAAAAAATAAAAAACGTGGTTGTAATTATGTGTTTCATTCATCATATAGACATGTGCATAGAAGAGGGGTGGCAATTTTAGTATCCCAAAAAATCTCCTTTGAGCTCCTCTCTGAAACAAAAGATAGAGAAGGAAGATATGTTCTAATCCAAGCCAACATAGAAGGTATCAAAATGACACTTCTAAACATTTATGCCCCTCCAGGCTCAGATCTCCCTTTTTAAAGGAAAATGTCATCTGTGGAGGAGACTGGAATGTGAAGCTCAACCCAAAACTGGACTCATCAAAAGACTCTCCCCAGTCTCCTTTACAAAAGAAATTGAAAATATATATGTCGGAAATGGGAATAATTGACCTCTGAAGAAGTTTACATCCAACAAAGAAGGATTATACACACTACTCTCATTCCCATGCAACTTATGCTAGAATTAATATTTTTTTCATATTTAAAAAATATCTTCACAAAATTCATGATTGTGAAATAGGCAGCATTGATCTGTCTGACCATGCACCACTGTCTTTGGAGTTAAAAATGAACAAGAGACCTGGTAAAACACAATGGAGGCTAAATTCAAGCATTCGCAATGTTCCACAATTTAAGACGCACATTAAAGAAGAAATTATAAACTTCCTTAAAACCAATAATAATGGGGAAGTTAGTCCTGAGATAGTGTGGGATGCATTAAAGGCCTACAATGGGGGAAAATTATTTCTTTCTGTTCATACAGAAACTAACAAAGACAATCTCAACTTAAAACCTTAACAAAAGAGATAAAGGAAGTGGAATTAAAACATAAGAAGGAACCAAACTCAAATCTTATACCAAGGCTAAAAAAAGTTAAGAAATGAAATAAATGCGCTGCTTTCACAGGAAATTGAGAAAAAAAAAGGTCTATACAAAGCAACGTTATTACGAGGCAGGGGCTAAATTCTCAAAGTTCCTGGCAAGGAAACTGAAGAAACAACAGGCAGATAACACTATCTATAGAATAAGAGACCCAGACTCTAATACCTTGGTAAATACACAAGACAATATACAAATAGCTTTTCTAAAAGATTATCAACAATTATACTCACAACCTAATACAAAGGATGAACAAAAAATTACAAAACTATTGGAACCCCTGAATTTACCCTCCTTATCACAAGATCAGGAGGTGCTTCTTTCAGCTAATATCACAAAGAAAGAGATTGAAATCGCAATAACTAAATTAAAAACAAACAAATCTCCAGGTCCTGACAGCTACTCATCTGAATGGTGCAAAACATTCAGAAATGAATTGGTTCCAATCCTCCACCAAATATTCGATGCAGCCTTAAAGGAAAGCAGAATACTGCCATCATGGGGAGAAGCCACAATCTCCGTCATTCCTAAAGAAGGAAAAGATAAAAGAGAATGCAATTCATTTAGACCAATCTCAGTTCTGAATACTGACTATAAAATACATACATCAATTTTAGCAGAGAGAATAAAGGAGGTCCTTCCTAAACTTATCCACACTGACCAGACAGGATTCATGTCACAACGACAAACAAGCGACAACATAAGACCTACTCTACATATTATCAATCATATAAGAGAAAATTATTTATCTGCCCTGCTGGTCAGTTTGGATGCTGAGAAGGCCTTCGATTCGGTAAGCTGGAAATTCTTATATAAAGTCCTTGAAAGATTTGGATTCCCAGAAGAGTTTATTAAGGCTATTAAGGCTTTGTATACAAATTCTACGGCCTGGATTAAAATAAATGGATACTTATCTGACTCAATAAAATTAAATCAAGGAACATGAGAAGGATGCGGAATGTCACCATTGCTCTTTGCTCTGTACATCGAGCCATTAGCCCAATGGATAAGACAAGCAGAAATATTAAAGGTATTCTAATTGGCACTGAACAACATAAAATAGCATTGTATGCGGACAATGTCTTGGTGCATCTGACAGAACCATTAGAATCGTTTACTAACTTAATGAATATTCTAGAGTCTTTTGGCCATTATGCAGGATATAAACTCAACATTCAAAAGACCCAAGTCCTTACATTCAACTTTAGACCAACTAAACATTTACAAGAAAAATTTAGAAATGGGACCAAACCATGATAAAGTACTTGGGAATTCATTTTCCCAAACAGATAACATCAGTGAAAACACTGAACTATGATTTGCTTCTGGCACAAATTAAGACAGATATTCAGAGATGGAATTGTAACCCACTATGTAACCTCATTCAAAGAATTGAAACAGTAAAAATCAATATATTACTGAGATTTCTCTTCCTGTTTCAAAGCCTTCCAATTGAAATTAACCAAAAGCAATTTACTGAATGGGATCGGGTAATATCAAGGTTCCTATGGCAAGGTAAAATACCACGAGAGAGATATAAAACTCTACAACTCCCAAAGGACCGAGGAGGCATGGCCCTAGCAAACTTAAAGGACTACTTTTATTCAGCTCAGATAAAACCACTTCTAAATATATGCAATAAGGATTGCAACTCAAGATGGAAACCTCACTAACAAAAAATAAACCAATTCAGGCATTACTAGCAAACCAGGACTTGATAAAGACTATAGACAATGTGCAGACAGATGAAACTCTGCAGGGCCATTAGAGAGGAATGTAATTTACAGGAAAATTTTAAAGTGCTGCGTTGGTGTGCGTATGACCCTGACTTTGGTCCTAGCCAATCAGATTTGAGGTTCTTGAAATGGAAAACTCAAGGAATTACCACCTTATACTCTATAACCGAAAACAATCAAATAATGGACTTCCAGACCCTAAAAAACAAGTATTCACTTGAAAAGCAAGATTTTTTTTAGATATCTACAAGTACGCCATGACTATGAAAAGACACTTAACCATGTCATAGACCTGGAAGAACCAATATTAAAATAATTAATTGCTGCATATAAATCAGAAACAAAATGAGGAAATAACTCCAGATTGTAGAAGGGCCTTTTTAGCTAAAAAAATCAAATTCAACTGAATATGTAAAAAGCAAATGGGAAGGCGAAGGTGGAGCTATTATCTCAAAGGAAGAATGGCTAAATTACTGTAGATCTATTAGGGAATGCACCAACTCACTCACATGGAAAGAATTCTCATGGAAATGCTTTACTAGATACTTTGTCGCTCCAAAACAGAAATCCTTTCCTGGGATAGAACCTAAATGCTGGAGGCAGTGTGGGTGCCAGGATGCTAGTCATTGTCATATTTTCTGGGAATGCCCGCCAATTAAGCATTTTTGGTCGGACCTCCGCAAAAAGTTAGAGAAAATACTTAAAATGAACATACCTTTCACCTTTGAGACAATATTCTTTGGAAAAGTGAACGACTCTCTAGGGTTCTCTAGCAAATATCTATTTAACATTCTTATTTTAGCTGGCAAAAAGACCATAACCAGACACTGGCTACACCCCGACTCCTCAACAGTCGAGGAATGGGAAAACATAGTGAACAACATTTATACAATGGAAAAAATTACCTTCTCCCTTAGATTGCAAACAGAGACGTTTAATAGGATCTGGGCTAATTGGAAATAATATTTAATATAAGGTAATGTACAAGTAATCTCCGGACTGGTTTTGGTGCTGATTGATGTTGGACGCAAATGCGCACCCCTCACCTATAGTTCACAAAGTTTAAAAAAATAAAATTTAAAAAATGATATGTCAAAAGGAAAAGGGGTTATGTAACGAAAATGTTATCCTACAAAGAAAGATTTTTGGAGATTGCAAAACATGTAAATATTATTGTAAAATAATGATGTACCTTTCATAAATAAAGAGTTCAAATATAGTAGAAGGAGTCACCGCTCGTCTGGGAAGGTGCTGGAGCAAAAAGTGGAATAAACAAAATAAGAATCCGCACACTTCAATCTGCGATGTAGGAGTTTATTGGTCAAGCTTTCGGTCAGAGACCTTCATCAGGAATTGTGGAGGTTCACACCAAACAATCCTTAGTTAAACAGGACCTGTTTCAAAATGACCTGTTTAACTAAGGATTGTTTGGTGTGAACCTCCACAATTCCTGATGAAGGTCTCTGACCGAAAGCTTGACCAATAAACTCCTACATCGCAGATTGAAGTGTGCGGATTCTTATTTTGTTTATAAATAAAGAGTTTAAAAAAATAAGAGAAACATGTCATAAATCCCCAGAAAGATTTTTATGAAACTCATGAAGCTATGACCAGATGCACATCTACATGTGGTTTGCTTTGGAACTTAATCTAATTCAAGATGGCTGCCACTGATAGTTGATATTAACAAAGCCAAAAATAGCTTCAACTCAGGAAATTTTAAAGATAATGAGCTAAAAGTTGAAATGGTCATCCACTGCATGTAATATCCCCACATATATTAAATACGTGACGAGAAGTGCTCGAACTCCATGCTGTCACAATAAAAAATCACATTTGTAGAAAAGTGTGCATGAACAGTGATTCAAGTCCCTTTAGGGCCTTAATCTTTATCTTGTGACACTAACGGTACCAGTTTTCTACATTCGTTTGATCACATTTTATTCAATGACATTAGCTCATGTGCGATTCTTCACTGGAAAAGGCAGGTTTGTCCCAGTTGTTTTAAGTTGTAGAGACTAAATTTACAAAAGTAATTTACCGATTTTCAACAGAAATCTGAACACCAAGCAGGTAAAGGCCCAAGAAAAAAAGTCCAAGTTAACTCCAGCCAAACAACAGTGAACATAGAAAGTTCTACAGATTAAAGCAAAGAGAAATAAACTCAAGATGAGTAAGAAAGGCAAGACAGAGACAGAGACAGACAGACAAGAGACAAAAGAAAAGACCGAATCATTTAAGCGCCGAGTGCTGATTAGCAGAGCCCTGTCTCTGTCACTTTGCTCTCATTCATCTTAAACCTTTGAGCTCTTGGGTAACTTTCTCAAAACAAATGAGCATTAAGACCTTCCTGATGTTTGACAGCTCCTAGTTTCTAATGATGAGTAGGTGTGGAATCAGCAGGAGATTTCAAAAGGCAACGATGTAGCCTACACATGAAACACTCAGACAATTAGCAAACGACTCAGCGACGTGCCATACTAATAGGCTGGCAGATTCTTAGAGACCCGGCAATGGTAGGTAAAAATATCAATAATGAATCTCAAACTTTAAATATGAAACACCTGCAAAGTGCAACGATTGACATGTAAGGAATGGTAGCAATGAGTGAATGAATCTGTTGTTTTTACCAGCTGGTGTTTGTGATGATGCTAACGCTTTCTGATGTCCACTTTAAATATTTCCTTTCCTTTTCTGGATCATGTGCTTTCAGTGGCGTTCGTGATGTTCTCAGAACCTGCAAGATGATGAAAACTATCCTTGATTCTTGAAATGTGTTGCGTGCACCAGCACGGAGCATTCTTTGGTGTGTCTCCTTTTTGGCTTTAAAGGTTGCGGAAGCAGGAGACTCAAGGTTTCAGATATTCCCCCAACATCCCCGGACACACTCACAAAGGGCTCCGGCTGCCTGAAGCTAAATGTCAGCAGGTGTCCTTGTGTGAACTGGCTCTTTTAACTAAATAATGACAAGATCTCTATGCACCCATGTGCTACGTTTTTATTTCAGAATAAAAGGTTTGATCATTTTGTAGCGTCATCCATGTAGGCAGGGAATGTCTCCAAAAACTCCTCCAAAAACACTTTTAGTCCTCATTGACTCAGAAAAGGGTTTACCAATATGTGAAAATTAAGGTTAGATTACATTTTCTCACAGTATTTTACTGCAGAATTCAGTGTTTGAAAAAATAACTTTGCAAGATGTTTAGAAAACTCGTAGAACTTTAGCAAAAACTGCTCTTTACATCACAGCATGCTTCTTATAAGGAAAACAGAAAGAAGCTAGTGGTGGCTCAAAACAAAGTAGTACTGCTTAGATACCTGGAAATACTTGTGTTTCCCAACAGTTTATGTTTTCAAAATAGTGTTTTCTTCCTACAGCACTGAGCTAACTGTTAGTCAAAGACCACAGTGCAATGCTGCCACCATAATGCAGCTCAAGTATAATTTTCAAGGTAGTGAACAGTCAGTTTAAACAATGCAAAACTGTTTAAAGATTAAAAGCTCTCGTTTACTCGTTATTTCAACACATTGGCAGTGGTCACTAGTATAAATTAGTGTCTTGTAAGCCATTTTTGTTGAAAAATTCTCTCATGCTTCTTTTGGTAGAAGTAGAAGTTAGACAGAGGAGATGTGGGCAGAAAACGGCAGTCTTTAAATTATTCATGATGTTCAGACATCTCGCCCCTGATTTGCTGACAGCAACGCAAATCTACCACTGACTCTCTTTGCTCATCGACATTGATGTTTTATCTCCACAAAAACCCTGTAGCACAAACCTGGAGGAGTTCTGCTGTGTGGTGGAGTTGCTTATGCTAATGGTTAGCTTCTACCAGCCCAAACCTGCTCTATTCTGTATTTTTCATTTTTTGTGATTCTTTATTATACACAGAGTAAATGGAGCTTGTTTTTACCTTTGCCTAGATGTTTCGGTGCCCACTGCTGCCTTCATCTGGCGTCAGTGCAGCTTATCTGCAGTGGCAGTGGACGATATCACCTTCTGCTGCCCGCGCCTTTTCCGTTGATGACCTGTTTTCTTTTGAATTTCTGTTGCTCTGTGTTTATGACATCCTACCATACATAAAATGTCAGTAATCAGAACACTACACCACAGAGCAAACTAAATAACAGAAGAACAGGACCAGCATCGGCGTTGCTCCGATGAAGGCAGCAGTAGACGTCGAAACATGTCAGCAAAGGTAAAACAAGCTCTTTTTGCTCTGTGTACGATGAAGAATCACAAATAATGAAACAACCTTCCCAAGATGGGTGAGTCCATGAATCTTCATTTTACTATGTGATGCAGAGCTGACTGGCATTTCTAATCCAATGGTTTCCCCATCTATCAGCGGCGAATGCAGGAAATACGCAGGCACCTATTAGCTACATTGGTCTTGGCTACAGTTAGACTATCATTTTCTCTTCTATCCTCGAGGATGTAAATGTACTTTCTCCAAATAGGAAGATAGTACTTATTTTGAACTTTAACTCTGAAACGTAAGTATTCCCCCCATATAAAGCAGCCTTGTGTGCCAAAAAATCTAAAATCATTTTGTTTAAAAATGCTACATAAATGGAGCCATTTCCTTTTTGCTGAGCGCTCTGAGAACATGCTTTCACAGCATACTAGCTTGATGTAGGAAGGAAAACAAACTTGAAGCATACACACTTCTATTCCAGTGGGGACAGTTAGTTATTACCGCAGGGAGCAGATCGTCTTCTGGCCAAAACAGCTCTTGCTGCTTTGTGGCTCTGAATGTGACGACCCCAGGCGTGTCAAGATGAGTCCAAAGCTAAGCAGTCAGCACGCTCTCCATCAGGATTTCCCTTTTCTAATGGACTGCAGAATCACTGCAAAGGAAGCCTGGGGCTCATCAGCTGGATGGAGGATGTTTCCAGTTGCATGCATTTGGAGTTTCTCCTTGCTCGTGATGTTTAGCCCCAAGCAGAAGGAGCTCAGCGGATCTCTTTCCTTCTCATGGAGTCTTTTTTTTTCCCTTGGCTGTGAAGAAGACATAAAAACACACATATGTGTATTCAGTTAAATTTAAATGTGCCCTCCTCCCCCAACACAAGACTCGCTGAGAACATCCCTTTTGAACGTGAGGCCGTCTTCTATTTCTCTGGTATGTGCAGCACAATAAAACTCAGGCTAGACAGGGTCCAGACACAATTAGTCCCAGTTTGCATACTGGGATTTATTGCTGTTATTAGACTTCATATCTCAGACTGCACTGCTGGTAGCTGGTGACCTGTTGCACCTCTCCAAGAAGATGTCCTCATATCTCACTGAAAACACAGACAGGAAGCAGCCTCTCCTGGGGAGCTAAACAAACACCGAGATGAAGACGCCACACAAATAATCGAGCAAATACATCTCACTGACCTCCTTTTTGGCGTTATTGTTCTTGCACACTGAGCCACACACAGACTGTTTAAGGAACCCAAAGACACTTGAGTTCTTACAACTGTCTTTAAGTTAGAGAGAGACAAATAGCAGATCAAATCCATCAGGAAGTTCAGAGATACAAATAAATCAGATACATTATAGGCCAACATTCACAATTGGATTGTGTACCTTTTGCAAGTGCAATTCAGAATTTCACAGAGAAGGGACATCTTCTAGCCAGACAGAGCGGATGCGGCCTCCTCAAATGTATGAGGCATTTTGCAAGATGATTAAGTTAATTCTTCCTCATGGAGGAGGAGTGACTCCTATTAAGACTTTACCAGAAGGGAGAAATCTGGCTTGCTGCTTTAAGCTGGAAATCGATCAAACTCCAGTCTATTTTTTGAATTTGGAAGTGACATTGTTGTTTATCCATTAAGACCTGCAGATCGCTCTGAGGATTTTTTTTCTTCTTGCTCACTCTCACTTCTGTCACTGCTGGGTCCATCCTGAGTTAGTGCAGCTAGATTCTAATGACTGCAAATTGCTCTAACGTGCTGCACTTCTTGCCCTTGTTTGCTAGAGTTTAACTAGTGCTGTTTGCTTTGAGGAATGGCAGATAGTGCAACTTGCACTTTGTTGCACAGTGATAATGAATGTAATAGTTTTAAAAAGGGATTATACTAGATTTGAACTCCTTACCTTTTACAAGATAAACTTAAACCAGATAACATGGATTTTCCAGAGCAATTCTAGAGCTTATTAAAAAAATAAAGGCAGATTTGCTCGTCGTCCGAGTAAGAAGGTCTAGAACAACGGGACTTCTTTTCACGGGTTTAAACCGTGCTGAGAGCTCCATTAATGTTTATAAACTGGTCCAGCTCAGTCCTCATTCATTTTCAGGATTTCACATCAATACATCTTCAGAAACATTATCGAGACCATGTTGGTCCTGGGGAAAGAGGATCAGGGGTTCAAATTACAAACTTGCTTCTATAAACAAAAATCTTGCTTCAGTTTAAAAGCTTCTTCCTTTTTGTTTTCCTGTTTGAATTCAGGAAGCTGCTCGGATAGGAAGCAGAACATCTTCAAGAAAAAAAATTCTGTTACATTTTTTTAAACCTGCTAGCATGTAGCTGCCAGCATAGCAGCAGCTACCCAGCATCTCATCCTCATATTCTGAAGCCTAAAGCTTCAGAAATGAAACGTGGATGAAGGAGAGGACGACAATGGAAACACAAGAAAAGAGGAAGAAGTGCAAATTATTTGGTAAAGGGAAGAGACGAAGATAAAACTGGTGATCTGGAATCTTCATCCTTCCTGCTGTGATCTTTCGATTAGCATGGAGATGACATTTAATTACATCCTTTCACCCGATGTTCTCATTTGCAGCCAGCTGGTCACATCCAACATCTGTATCCCCTAATAGCTCAAATTCAGCTCGTTTTCTAAAGTCAGAGCTAAGTTATGCAAGAGAGATGAAGGCACGTTGACAGGTTGATTTTAATTGAGCCAAGTTTCCGGCAGGCATAATAGTTCTTTCCAGCTCACATGCAGCCCAACATACTCTCTAACAATAATTTCTATACTGTATAGAAACAACAAACAGCCTTTTTGATGGGGGCAACCTCTTGTTTCTATTTTGGGTTTTGCAGCTGGAAATGGTGTTGCAGACACTCATAATTATGTATCAGTGGAAGTTTTACATAATTTAAAAACAACATTGGATAAAAATGTGCTCGTTTTTAGCCTCAGCTGGTCATTTGAGGAACTGCTGTTTAATAACTTTTTCATTCATTTTTTCTTTAAACACACACACACACACACACACACACACACACACACACACACACACACACACACGCGCGCGCACACACACACACACACACACACCTTATTAGGAAGTGTATTTATTCTCTTCTTTTTTCCGACAAAAGTATGATTTTGTTTCATCTACATCATTCAAACAAATAATGACATTATGCTTTAAAATGCATTCAGAACTGCCAAACAAAAAGAAAGGATGCTCTGAAACTCCCCACTGTCCTTTGTACCTTTCTTCTTTCCCCCACAGCTGCAAGGCCATGATATACTGTAATTTATTATTTTCAAAGACAGGCATTAGAAATGGGCTCATTCACCTTTTAACTGCTTCCTTCAAAAGAGAATTTTTGGATGGAGTTTCTTACTTTTGAATTACCTTCTCAAAGGCTCCAATTATTTCCAGGCTCAAAGCTGTAATTAATAAGTCTGACTCTGTCGTCCTTATAAATTAGGACGATGCACCGGTAAGGTTTAGCTTGTCTCTTCCTTCAAGATGGAAAGCATTTACATAGATATATGAAAACTTTTGTTTTTGTTTGCTTTTCTGCATGTTCGAAAAACCCTGCATCGAAATCTATAAACTGACCTCAGATCCCAAGTGAAGCAGCAGTAGGAATACTTTAACAGGTTTGAGTTTCTTCTTGCAGATTTTTTCACAAGTCATTTTAAATTAAGTCTTTTTTCCCAGCATATACACTTGAAAGTTTTGCACGTTGAAACGCTGGGGGATGCTGAACGCCCCTGAACACGATTTTATATCTGCTAAGATTTGTGTTTCATGAAAGTGTTTTATTAAATATAGAGTATCAATATGCATTCAGTTACAGAATAAATCTGAATATCATTTCAGTATTGGTTAAGAAATACCTACAAAATTACATTTTTGTGGACAGATGGGTTTTAAAACTAAAATATCCAAAAGTCTCATGAAGAAAATCTATTTTTGTTAGCCAAAGGGGACTTCCAGCTAAAAGAAAGTGAGGACTAGACATTGGCTTGGTTAAAGAGGCCCTTTGTGCAGTAAAATAGGTCTTCACTCTGAACCTTTTTCCATCAGTCGACGGGGGTTTCTGGACCCCAGCTGGTAGATCTATTCCTCAGCCTCCCTGCCGTCACTAGGAAGTCAGCACAAATCTACTAAAAGCAGCAGTCTATCTTTGTAGAACAAACTATCCTTCACTGACTCCTCAAGGTTCCTTCTGTACGGAGGCTCCTGTAATCAGACTCACAATCGTTTTTTATTTGAGACCAAATTTGAAAGTTTTGTTCAACCATTCAAATAATATTTTTAACTGCATGTTTCATGTCTGGATTTAGTTATCTGTCATAATCTTTAAAATGGTACAAGTGAACTGCCCATTTTTTCACTTAAAGTGAAAAGGTGGTTGTAGTCCTTAAAGGTTAGACATCTTCTGAGTGTTTCAGGATTTCTGAAGCAAGTAGCTGTTTTTAATTAAAAACATAGCAGAGTGAGACGACCTTTTGTTTCATTTCATGATTTGTCTGATGAAATCTATTTCTCTCTCAAGATCTTACAATTTCTTGTAAAACTTTGAAAATGAGCCCACCTGTATCCGACTCCAAGCCATCTTAAAGTTTTAAATTGACCCCCCAGCTATACAAGTTAGACCTTCTTTTTTATTCTCAGACTTTTATGTGACTTCTCTCTTAAATTTGTAGGGAGATACTATTTTTTAATTAACTAGATCTGTACATTATGTCCATATCCATCAAATGGTTATAAATATTTATGTATAAAAAATTATCACCCCTTGAGCTTTGGGAGAAAATATTCAGGCTTATTCAATCTTATTAAAAGGTACATATTGATGATTCCCCTGATTTTGAGAAAATATGTTTTTGATGAACAATGTATTGTCTATAATGTTTATCAGTACATTACAGACAATAATGAACTTCATCACAATATGCTAATTTTCTGAGATGGACCTGTATTTTGCTTCATAAATTTTTCACTCACGACCAGTCAAACGAGGCCGTTGTTATGTTGGCATTAAGCTTCAAAATCCATACAAAATAATCTGCTTGCATGTCAGAGTGCAGTGTTTATTTGTAACACCGGTGGGCAAACACACAGAGCTCTGTCCTCACAAACTGCCTGCATTAATGTCAGGGTTGTTATGTGTAGATGTGAGGAATATGAGCAGCAACATAAAATAACCACCTCCTGGGGCTCATTTACCGCTGTAATACAGCCATGAAAAAAACAGCATAAACACACACCCCGACTCCAGTTATTTGATTTGTATGCCCAGAAGGAACACCACATAGTTTTCACACTCAACAAATAGAAGCAGGGGTGTAAAACAAAATAAGTCATGTGAATGTGAATTGCCATAAATAACTTTAAATGTCGTGAATGATTTGGCAAGCAATATGCAAATACAGCCACATTAAAGGTTACTGATGATTCTGTGCAGGAATGTGCAAGAGTTTAACTTTATATTTTTCTTCTTTTTTTCTGTTGCTCACAGTCATCCTCTTTGACCTGAAAATAATGCTGCAAGTTTATGCGAAATGTCAACAGATTTTGACATATTAGTTGTGCCAAAGCAGATAAACAAAAGTAGCCAACATTTTTGACTTTTGTTACTGCTGGTCATTGTGTTTCTGAGTCCTGGCTTCCATCCTCCCTCTGACAGTCAGACTAACAGATTTGCTGCAGTTACAGTGGGAGTTGGTGTCAGCTGGGAGGGAATGCTTACTTGACGCGTCCTCCATCCTGTTCGCCTCATTCTCACAGTCCACCGACCCCCTTTGACCTGCGTTGTCTGTGTGTGGGGGTCAGTGGCTGAGTGGAGAATGACTGATTTGTGGTGGACTGAGTGAATCTGGTCTCTTTCAGAGTTTTACTCCGTGTTTGTGGCCTACGTGTGCTCTCTGGGACCAGTGTTCTTGTCCAAAACAATTTCTAGCTGGATACTAGGAAAAGCTTTCAAACAAATCAAATTGCTCTGTACAATGTCAGATAGGACTTTATTCCTTTGAAGAGCAACATTTTTTACCAGTGAACGTCATCGTGTGAATTTCTGTATTTACTATTGACTTATTTAAATCTTCGAATCATCACAAGATTTAGAGAGGAACCTGTCTAGGAGTTAGAGTTCAAATGCTTCTTTCATCACCAACTTTAGTTTGGTGATGAAAAGAAATGGTGCAGAGAAAGTCAGGAACCTCTTCATCTGTTTACGTGTCATGCACAAAACCCATGCGTTTGGTTTTCTATCCAATCCCCATCAAGGACATTGAGGGTTGAATGTGACAAAGAACAGTTAAAACTAGTGTGGGACTGTCGGCAATCAGTTAGAGAAACAAAATATTAAGAAAATATGCTGATTATTACACAAAATTAGTATGCTTTTTGTTTTTGTTTTTCATTTTAGTAAATAGCAGAGTCACATGGGGCAACCGTAAGCCACACACTTAGTCGGGTATCCCACACAACAAAGGTACTTTCTACGGTTTCTAAGTGAAGAGATACGGCACCAACAACTTTGGTGTTTAAAGAACTCCAACCAAAGTGGAGATTTGTGAATTGTCTGTTGCGAGCATTTGCTTGTGGATGCAAATAACCGGGTTGTTAGGTTTTACATCATCACTGCCCGCAACAAAAATGCTCTGAATCTGTCTCATGTGCGACCTGTGCTTCCATGGTTTTACAAGCTCAATCGCTGGTCTAAGTAGACCCCAGGCAAAAGACAACATTAAGGATGGTTATTGTCCTCCTTCTAATTATTCCATATCCAAGCATTGTTAATTTTGACAAGAAGTAATTTAGTTTTAGTCTTTTGACTAAAATTCTTTTAAACTTTATTTACAATAATGAAGTTGTCGTCCTATTTGCTTTAGTTTCAGTCTTATTTTAGTTGGCTAAAATATACGTATTTTTCTTCCGATGCAATAATTTTCAACTTATGTTAAAGAAATGTTAACAACACCTACTTGAAACTGTAAAGAAATATGTCTTACTCACATTTCACACTTTGAATCAACAAAACTCTATATTTATAATTGTGTCTATAACGATAATTATCAGAAAACACCAAAAACAACACTGACAGTTTGAAATTGTGCCTCTCAATATTGATAAAATAAACAAATCTGTATTGTGCTGTAATAATCGTAAACATGACAGGAAATTACATCATACTATCAAAACATTAAAATGTATTACTATAATGATGCAGAGGTAAAGTAAATGTATATTTGTGCATAAGTGTATTTATCTGAGTTTTTATTAGACTGATTGATCAAGGTGGGACACTTGATCGTTCCTCCTCACAAAAATACCGCTACAGAATGCTGATCATAACGGCTGTAACAACCATAAAAATAAAAACAAGTAAACAACAAGATACGCGGTGCGCTGATCCGTGAGCTCGGTTCAGTTCGCTGAGCTCCAGCACCCCCTCTCCCACAACTGCTAGCTGCTAACAACACTGTAACACTTTTATAATAATAATAATAATAATAATAATAATAATAATAATAATAATAATGCATTGAACTTATATAGCGCTTTTCAAGACACTCAAAGACGCTTTCATGCACTCTCACATTCACACACTGCTAGTGATGGTAAGCTACTTGTAGCCACAGCTGCCCTGGGGAGGTCTGACAGAGGCGAGGCTGCCATTTGGTGCCGTCGGCCCCTCTGACCACCACTAACACAGGCAAGTTGGGTGAGGTGTCTTGCCCAAGGACACAACAGCAGGATACCCCTGGCGGGAGCTGGAATCGAGCCCATGACCCTCCGATCATGAGGCAACCCGCTCTACCACCTGAGCTACTGCTGCCCGCAACAAGTAAACCCCGGATGTGTACTCACCAAGCAATTATTTTTCAGATTGTCACATCTACTGATTTTACTCCCAGCCTCGAACATTCTCTCCCTTTAGACATAACTTTTACTGGCATAAACATCAATATACGATGTCTGGTTAGAGGTAGCTTGTTCAAACAGCGACCGGCTCCGGACTCTGATAGGCTCCTTTTTTCGGTCTCCCATCTTTTCCGTTTTCTGATTGGATTTTTGTTTATGTCAATTGTTGTTGTTTTCTCTTATTTGTCAACAAAAATGTTGGTTAATATTTGTCATAAATTTGTCTTTATTGGCATGTATGTATTTGTTTTCATTTTGTTTTAGTCCACAAAAAAATCATTTGTCACAACAACAAAAAAAACCCCGAAAATATTTAGCCAACTAAATTAACCCTGCATCCAAGGAATGTTTTCTAGCAAAAAATGTGAACGATTTGGAGAACTACTGGTGACTACAGGTTTGGCATGCCTATGAATGTGGTTCACAATGCACTAGGTTTTACTTACGCTGAAAGCAAGATCGTGTGGACCCAAGTTTTTTTCTTAGGTGGGAGTGGTGGATATATCAGGTTTTACAAAGACGTGGATACATATGTACATGACCTTAGTTGCAATTGTCACCAAATGTCTTAATTATTTCTCAATTTCTTTGCAATTTGGTTGCCAAATCCTCCCAAACTTCTTTCAAATTTCTCACTTCAGTCACAAAACCTATATTGAGAAGCATTTGAGATAACTTCCAGACCCAATATTAGATTTGTTCAAACTTCAAGTGAGAAGTCGAGGTCATGTGAATCAGGAATGAAAACAAAGAAAATGTATTGAATTTCTTTGGTACGTTTGTTCTGTGTTGTTTACCAGATTCCATTATTAGGTTCTTTTTGGCACACTGTGTAATAAAGATTTGTTTTTACCTCTTTTGCTGACAAGTTTCGGCCAACTCTGTAGCCTTCCTCAGAGCAACCGCGATGTCGTGAATGATTTGGCAAGGAATGTCGGCGTACAAACAAATCTTTATTAAACTGTGTGCTAAAAAGAACCAAATGATGAAATTTCCTGAAAGTTTTCAGACATTTTGGAAACTTCCTAGAGAATATTGTTGGTAGTAAATCACCAGCAGTACGTGCCCAGTGAGATACTACACTCTCAAAACAGCAACCTTTTGGGGCTGGGGATTCCTCTCAAAAGTTAAATGTGCACAGCTGTTGTAAAAGTAGCTTATACTGGAAGGTCGTTCATGTTTTATGTATCAGCTGTTTCAGTCAGTCACCCTTTTCTTAACAGATTGTCCTGGCTCCCCAACATCTGAAATCATAATCAAGGTGACAACTAGACCAAAAAGCCATCTTTTATATGTTTTTTACCAATAAGTACCAAGGTTACCCTGACAGGAACTTGAATCCTTAATATTCAAATGCATGTGATAATACCATAAGTTAACCTGCTGTTGTCTGTCGATCATTTCAAGGTTACCACAGACTTCAAAAGCTTTGAAAAAGATAGATTTTCTCCCTCAAACACAGTCTCTTGACATTGTACCTTAAAATTTTGAATTCTGAGTACAAATGAACCTTTCACTATTTGATCCAATATTCTACCCCAGAGAGGTAGGGGGGTAGGCTTTCTGCTTTCAGACGAGGTGTGGAGGCTGTTCTCTGGCTGTTCGGTACAAAAGTCACATATTCACATATTTTCTTGACTTCAGTAACTTCTAACAACCCCCAGTTGGGGGTGCGGGACATGATGGGGTCTCCTTCTGCTGGCCTCCATGTCTTCTCACTCACTATCACCTAATCCCTCCTGCACTGAGGATAGCAGTAAGCTGCCAACAACAACAGGGGCTGCCGGGGGTTGATAAAGAGGCCGAGGACTGCTTTGGGGAACATAGACCCAGTGGAACCAAAGCTTGACTCCATGACACAGTTTTATGTTGGTTTTTTTTTTTATCTCAACAGACTCTGAGTGAAGAGGTCACCAGATGATTGTACATTCACATATAGTTAAGAAGGAAACTGCTCTTGCTGACAGATGCAGGAACTTAGCTACCAGTGAAGACATCTGTGCATTTTATTTATTTATTTTTTGCATCTTGAGTGGATTTGGCAACATAAATGCGTCTGAACACATGTGCTTTTTCACACACACATTTGATTAAAAAAAGTTGATACCAAATAGACCACACAGCATTTACAGTAACTGTATATAGTATACAGCTTTTTCCTTTGGCATATGACCTCATAATGTAATCCTGACTGTAGGACAGTTAATGCTGTTGAAAGGTCTGATTAAAAATAATAAATTTTGCTATGATGTTTACAAAGAGTTTCTCAGAAAAGGCAATCAGGCTCCACTTCTGGTGAACATCAGCAGAATCACAAGAGCCATGTTTTCTCCAGAAATCAGTGGATCATGCACGATCAATTATCTGGTAGAGCATTCTTGTGAAAGAAAAAAATCCCCTAGTATAGACACTGTGAGAAAAGATTGTGCAAAAACACATTTCTCATGACTCAGTTGGCTCCATTCTCAGCAGCTTTATATTGGTTTCTGTGTCAAAATGTGCAGAATGAAGTTTTCTCTGGGGTCATGCAGGGAACACGTATGCTTCGTTGTTCTTAATTATATACTTGTAATTATTATGAAACTTTTTTATGTTAAAGTTCACGTGATACTTTATACACCTTATGTAATGATGTCTGATTCATTTAGGATGCATTATAGGGATGCACCGAAATTAAATGCTTGGCTGCAAGTGAGAACCGAAAAGGAAGCAAACTTGAAAAATGAAAGAAATGATTGTCAGTTATTAGAACCATAGCATTTATATGGCAGCTTATTACCATCAGTGCGAAGAAAAACATAAAGGATCAGTATCTTGTAATAACGAGAACGTTAGTCTCGTTTTAATGTGATATACATCTTGTTTTAATGAGAACGTTTCTCATATATATGCGTTTATTAACTCATAATAATGAGAAAGATTATAACGGTAAAATGATGGTTACACGTTTTGGAGTTCTACAGAATGATCGAGGCGGTTCTTCCAGTTCTTGATGTTAAACCTTTAGAAAGCACAGCAGCGGCAGCGCCACAACAACTGGGTAAAAGCACCAAACTACGGTCAATCAACAATTTACACTCGCTACAGCTCTTCTCTGCTGGCTGCGATCTGCACACCCCATTGCCAAGGCAACAGAAAGACAGCTCTTGTAGGCAAATTACAACATTAGAGCAGACTTTCTACACAGTAAGAACATGCTAGTGTAATGTCAGCACATACGTTTTATGCATATCCTTTTATGTATGTGAAAAGTTTTCTAAGTTTTTAAATGTGAAAAAGCACAAACAGGAAGTCAGCTTTTACTTTGAAAGCTGCACCTTGACTACAAAGCGGAAGTACCGCAATTTTGCTTGGACAAGAAATTGTGATGGCTCAGGCTGTTTTCTCTGTTGTTTTCAAAGTGGAGGACGACCTGGCCAAAGTGGGAAGGAATATGTTCTTCTGACTTATTACTGCTTCTTAAAAAGACATAAACAAACTGTCTCTGACTCCATCTTCCTTTGTTTCTTCTGGACACGATTCAAACATCCCGTGAGACATCACTGTTCCACCCGTTAGAGCTTTCCCGTTACTGAGTTATGAAACACGTTATTCTGACAAACTTTCTCATTAAAACGAGAATTATATCACGTTGTGACGAGAAAATTTCTCATTCTTATGAGATAATGATCCTTAATTTTCTTCCCCACACTGACAGTAATATCCTTCTGTACATAGAGATACCATACCATACCACAGAGAGCTGTTCATTGTGTTTATTCATCTCTGTTTCTCAGCTAAAAAATACAAATTACCACAGTTTTGATCAGTTCCAGTCACTTGGGGATCTCTTCATTATTAAAGAATACAAATCAGTTGCTAACATTCGCTGACATACATCAAATCACTCAATGCCAGTGTTAAACTAAGATCACAAAAATTGAGTAACTGTTTGAAGTATGTGTTGTGAATGAATCACAGCTGTTTTTACAACAAATGTATCTCAAAATCTACAAAAAGGATGGAGTTAAGACATTTTTGTCATTTTTGGGGCTCAATAATCAATGGCAGCCATCTTGAATAAAACTAAACTAGTATTAAATGTACATTTAATTGATATTCATTAGCCTGTGAGACCTTTCCACTTGCCCCCCCAACCCTTTGGGCCCTAACAACCCCCCAATTGGGGGACTTAGCTGCTAAATACTTGTCCCAAATATCTATGATTGTTTATGTTCTCCAAACAACTAAAGCAGTTTAGATGGAAAACAAACCCATTTTAAATATTAATAAATTAAGAGTGAAAAATACTTGAACCTTATTTTGGAAGAGCATCTGGCTCTCACGGTGTCTGCTGGAAAAAAACTCTGGCCCTTGAACAAATTTTAGTTGAAGACCCTTGGACAACAGTAAAGCTCTATTCACAGACATCAGTGTGGTATAAATCTTCTTCAGTCAGACGACAGAGCCGTTGAATCCCACCAGTAACAAGCTTTAAGGTTCATTCCCCAACTCTCAGCATGTCAAAGTGTCCTTGAGACACTACAGCCCATCATTAATATGATCTGTGTGTGGTTGTTTGTATGAGGGAGAAAAAAAACACTATTTATTGAACAAGAAGAATGTGTGTGTAAAAGTGTGAATAGGAAACACAATCTGAAAGTCGTTCATTGAACCTAGCCAAGGTTGGAAGGGCTGTAGATAAGTGGAACCCATTAATCATTGAAAATCCTACTGATAATACACCGAAACACAATTGGCCAACTGACGACTTACAGACTGTTTACAAGCCCATCAGGCTTTTAGGTCACCTGTGTATATAGTTGATTGTGTAATTTACTGATTAGTTAGTTTCACTAATGCCACTGAAGCCTTGATCCTGGTTTTTAGGGCTAATACCATTTCAGGTTCTTGTACGGCTCTGGTATGCTCCCCCCCCTGTTCTGCTTAACAATATTCTAGGGGTGTGTATTGGCAAAAACCTGACAATAAAATATACATCACAGTATGACTATACGACATATTCCAATGCTAAAATGTACTATATTTAAACCTGAATTTATTTAGAAAACTCAGGCCAGACACTTCCATGGCACATCCAGTGTTATTGTGAGATCTCGCTGTGCCGTCAGAATGAAATATTCTTTGCTTCGTAACGGTGGTTTGATGGACCAGTATAAATGTAAAAAATTAAATTTTTGTGTCTCGGAATGGCTTATCACTAATTAAGCCGATCATGCTGAATATTGGCTCATTCCAATTTCAAGATCATTTTGGGGTGATTTAGTAATTTACGCTTTTGTTTACATTTTTTTTATATTTTTTCATTTTAGGGGTGGGGTGAGGGTGGTGGTTTGTATTATGTCCCCTGCAGGTTAAACTAAAAGTAGACCTATCACTTGGCTAATTCATTAGGCTGATTATTTTTATTGTACTTTCTGCCTCTTGTACAATAATAGAAAAACAGTCATAATAGACACTGTGCTAGAGAAAATCTTATAATGGACTGGGACAGCACACAGATCATAAGCACAGAGCAACAAAAATTCAAAAGATGGATCAAAAAAGCAATCAAGATAAGAAGGTGTGGACCATGAACAGGAACATAGGAGTATACACGCTGTACCACTCATGGGATATGGTCATCAATGGAGAGGGTGCAGATAAAGGCGTAGATAAATGGAAGTGATGCCACCAACATCGGCGGTTGCTCTGACAAAGGCGGCAGTGGACGTTGACACATGTCAGCAAAGGCAAAAACAAGCTCTTTTTGCTCTGTGTATTATAATCACAAATAATGAAACAGCCTTCCCAAGATGGGTGAGTCCATGAATGTTCATGTACTGTGTGACGTAGATCTGACTGGCTTTTCCTACCCAAGTGCTTCCTCAATCCCAAGTGTGTAATGAACAACCACAGGAAATGAACCCTGACACAGAACGAACATAACAAAGACATGAATCACTTTTAAACATTTCCAGAGCATAAAGGTAGAAAATGTAATTACAAAATGACCCAAGTTTTAGTGAAGATTTGCAGAGTCTGATCTTACACATGTAACATTTAGGATTACTTTTGATTTAATTTCTTTGTTGGTTCCTCTGACTCTCCAGTCTTCTAACTTCTATTCAGAATCAGAGTGAGCAAATCACTGGAAGATGTGAAGAAAAGCTGAGTACATTTGTATGCAGTCCTTTGTTTTGTGATTCCAAAGAGGGAATGCAAGGCCGAAGAATAGGGCAAGAAAACGATTGGGGGCATAGAAGTACTGACAGATTTAATTAATTGTAACACTGGTTTTTACCTTGTAAAATGAATGATGGAGCTGATTGTTTGAGGTTCCCTTGTTGCTCATTAGTTAGATTTCAGGGCTGTGGTGAATATATATCCAGATGATGCTTGACCTTTTTTTTTCTCTGCCTTGGGTCGACTGTTTCGCAAAACATTTTAATTAACGGGTTTGTTCACATTTGTTGTATCAACACGACCCCTTCTGAAAATGACTTTTCCTTCACCCCCGCTGGTGCCTCCTCCTATTCTCAGCCACTTAATGATCTAAAAAGACAAACAAAGCAAGAATTTATGACAAGCAATTAATTGTTTTGAAGTGGGGCGTAAATATTTTTGTGTCCAATTGTCTGCACTGAGTTGGATATTAATTAAATCTCATCAGTTTCCATCTGCAGACTTTTAGTTCTTACTGAACTTGCATAAGGGGGCGTGATCTTTAAAACGTGTGTGTGTGTGTGTGTGTGTGTGTGTGTGTGTGTGTGTGTGTGTGTGTGTGTGTGTGTGTGTGTGTGTGTGTGTGTGTGTGTGTGTGAAGGGGTCGTTAAAGCAAAGTCACAGTGACTACGTTTACATGCAGCCAATATCCGGGTTATGATCAGGTAAAGGTCGGGATTCGGGTTTCTGAGTTGATCAGAATAACCCGTTTACAAGCATAAATAGAAAGCGTTACCTCTAACTTGCATAACCCGATTTAAATGCGGACGTTGGGGTAGCGTCAGGACGTATGGACTACGTCCAGACGCAATATGCGTCATTTCCGGTTCTTCTTGTTCTGGTATCCATGAAAACAACAACATGTTTACCAGTTCGGAAGAGATAGTGACCGCATTTGTTTGCGCTTTAGTTTCCTCGTCACTCAAAGTGTGGTGCTGTGCCGCGACTCGCCATTTTGCTCCCAACTTGTTGTTTACTTCCGGTGTTCTGGCGCATACAAGATGTCTCGCTACTCAAAAGACCAAGATTCCTTGCGAACAGAGCATGCGCAGAACACACGCTTTGATGGGGATATCCCGGTATGCGTTTACTCGACCAAACATTCGGGTTAGAAAAGGGTTACCCCAGTTGTAGTAATGAGCATATCTGGGTTTTTGGCGGTGTTTGCAAGGACCTGCGGAACTGGGTTATTGTGAATATTCGGGTTTTAAAAGGGTTACTGGCTGCATGTAAACGCACTGAATGACATTTTCTAACTTGCATTTGAACCCAGATTTTAAGTGTTCATTCATAACTTTACAGAATTTTCATGTAATTAGGAGTGGCTAAAACAGCTTCATGTCCAGCTGCTTTCTCTAGGAATCATGCCTTTATTTAACTTTTAAGCATTAAGGTATTTACATCTTTCTTTGCAGAAAACTGTGTGCTACATTTTCTGTTCCTTTTAAAACAGCGTGCTGCATTTAACATGCACCTGAAAACGGGACATGAATGTTCTGTAACCAATTCCTGATGTGCCGATGCAGCAGGATGCGCTGACTTTAGGAAATCGGGCAGGGGGTTGGATGGGTGGGGGTTTGGGGGGGGTTGAAAGAACAGAATGTATTGCATGATCTGTGAGCCTTGAACTGGCTGTGAGAAAGCCAAATACAGTCCACAGCTGTGCACGCACACACACACACACACACACACACACACACACACACACACACACACACACACACGTGTGCATGCATGCTCCCACACAGACATGCATTAATCACACAGAGCTACCAGCACATGCAGCACACAACAAGGGACACACTTTCTCTTTGTATCGCTCCCACACCCCCGCACGCAGAACCGCAACTCGTCCTGAGGGAGATGGCAAAGCTAGAACTGAGACGCACGCTCTGTCATAGAGGAACACAAGCTTTGGGGGCAGATGGGAAACACACACACATGCACATATGCACACACACACACCTACACACACACAAGAGAAAAAGGAAAAAGTCTGTATGATCTCTTCTCCAGTAATTCACATCAATAAAAGGTGTTCTGCTTTGGCGTCTAATTAGTTTCACATAACAATGTCACAAACTATTCCAGAGAGAGAGAAAACCGGAACAAGGGCATATTTACAGATTAGTTTCATTAAATCACAGTCATCTGTAACATAGCAGCTGCTGACCTAAAAGTTCTCTCAGTGCAGATCAGCTGCTTTTAATAATTCACAAGTTTCTCCTGTTGCTCAGTGCCCTGTGATGTCATCAGCAACAGAATGACTATTTATGTCTTTCAAGAAGAAATCAGTCAGGATCGCGTAATTGTGACTAATTAGTGAGCAGGCGAATGTAACATCAGGGCTGACTGTTGTCATGGTTACCATTTAGCTCCAGCTTTTTTGATTTTGAGTGACAGAAACTTTAGAGTGAGGCAAATCAAATGAGAACCAGATGTAACTTGACATTTAACAAAAAGACACAAACATTTTCTGAAACTTTCACTGTACTTGTTTTCTTTGGGTCTTTCTCCAGCACATGGAAATAAAATAGGTAAATTGTGAGTGAGTAATCGCTAAATAAATATGTTTAATGGGATTTTAAAGTACGAAGTACACAGAGGTTGTGAGGAGTGTGGGGTCTTGTCTATTTTGCCTTGGCCCCAGAATACCTTGAAACAGCCCTGGGTGTTTTGAATTATTGCTATATAAAGTTAAAACGGTGAAGTGGGATAAATGTACCTACATTTTCTTTTCTGTCTCTTATCTTCCTGCATCTCCTCTCAATCCTCCAGAAAAGCTTCTGCCCGGATTCCTACTTTTTCACCTCATGAGTTACTTTTGAAATAAGCAGATCAAAGGCATCTACCGATCGCGGAAATAGTGGAGTGCGCATTGTGGGACTGCATGAGAGAGGTCACTGGAGCACAGGTGATGAGCTCTGCAGCACCGGAGGGCATCAGGCATGAAAAAAAGACAGAAAGCACCAGAGAATAGGTAGAAAAATGGCTCTTCCACATCTGGGCCAGCACGAACTGGACTGGGTAGCTTTTAAGTATTCCCATCTAGGTAGCCTGGCATTTTTCCGCTCTCAACCAGTCGGCTTTTCGGCCCACATACCAAGGAGGTCTGCTTCGGGCTGAACAGGTCCAACACACCCACCATGGGTGTTGGACCTGAACCCTGGTTACAGCTACATTTCCTCATTCAGGAGTGTAAGAAATTTGGCAACGCAGGCGATCATCAAGATCATTTTTTGAGTCAGTGTGTGCTGAAATGACCCTTTACAGGGTTAATGAAATATCACTCAGACCCCACCTGTGGCCAAAATAACACACTTGCAACATCAGAGTTGGCGGGCAGCTCCCAGCTGGTGGAGGGAGCTGTGGAGGAGAGGAGCTGACTGTGGAGCTGATATCTGCTTACACGCATGTTGTAGATCGTGAACTCAGCTGATTTGTTTGATTTAGTGATGGACCTTTCCTCTTGAAACCAATGAAAGCGTTAGCATCGGAGAGGCTAGCCATTAGCGTGCCTAGGCTGGCTACTAGCTGGATTTCCTACCCCCTTGACGGACCTTAAACATGGATAGGCTGGCATTAGAATCGGAGAGGCTAGCCATTAGCATGTCTCGGAGAGTCACTAGTCAGCTAGTGGCCAGCCTAAGCACGCAAATGGCTAGCCTCTCCGATGCTAACGCCAGCCTATCCATGCTAATAGTCCGTCAAGGGGGTAGGAAATCCAGCCAGTGGCCAGCCTATGCACGCTAATGGCTAGCCTCTCCAATGCTAACACCAGCCCATCCAGGCTAACGCTAGCCTATCCTAGCTAATAGACAGCAGAGGGAGTGTTTGAACCAGTCAATGACCAGCCGGGGGCTGCTAGTCCTTAGCGTATCTAGTAGTAACACCGGTAAAGGTGCTATTCCTCAGTAAGCAGTGCCAGCCTCTCAGTTACCGGTGCCAGCTTATCATTAATCAGGTTGGTAGTTTGCTTCAGAATTTATGTAGCCTCCTGCTGCTGGGCAGTAGTCTTAATTTTGGCCCCCATACCGCGCCATAAGATTCTACTAGCTGAGACACAGCTGTTTCCTGGACACTAAACCATCAGCAGGCTTCACCGTCACGAGTCAAGGTGGGTGAGTCCATAAATGTTTAGTGACAGTGTGACATAGATCTGTCAGGATTCTCTGAACCGAACATTTTTCCAACTATTTTCTGTCAAAAGCTAATGCAGGAAATAGGGGCAGAAGTCTATATTCATGTTCAGCTTGCAGGTTAAACTCAGAGTGACTGATCATTTTCAAAACTAAGAAAAATGGTTTCTCAGTTAACCTGCTTCAACATGCAATAGTTTAATTAAAAAAAAACATTGATTTTTGTAGAAACTCTCTTGTCGATTCACTTCCGGTTTGTTGTCTTGATTGTTTAAAAAGTCTTGGTCTAGCTTCAGCCTCAAACATGAGCTATATGGTAAATGGCCTGTCTTTTTGTAGCACTTTCTTAGGGTTCTACAACGCTCCTGCATCTTAGTGCAAACAAAGCTCATTTCCCTCAACAGTGTAATAATGCAGATTTTTGACAAGCTCCACTCCTCTCGCCAATCTTAAAGAGACAATGTGTAGTTTTTACCATTAATCTCTGGAAATATCCATCAAAATGTTGTTAAAAATGAATCAAATGATGCCCACTTGCTTAAAAATATTGGCAGCTTTGTAACATATAGCCATAAAAGTCAGGTCTATAATACACGGGAGCGGGTCTAAGTCTCTGAGCAACGCCATATTGGATGCCATGTATCCTTCTACGGAAGTCTGTGATGACAAAATACATTTACTAATTTGTAACAAACTGTTACAAAACTTTTGTCATTCTTAAATGTTGTTTTACACATTTACCTCTTCACTTGTTGCCAGTGATGAAAGGGAGTCTGATGTGCCCGTTATTTTGGACTAAAACGTAAGTTTGCACTCCCCAGGGCTTTTTGACCCCAATGAGCAACCATTGGTAAGGTCTTACTCCAACACAAAACTACTGCTTGCTTGCAACGATTTAGGTATCTACTGCCCCCTATTGTCAGGAAAAGTACACACTGTCAGTTTAAAGCAAGTATTCCACCTCTTCCAAGTGGAATTACAACTGTTATCAACAACCCTGCCACAGCCTGCTCTAGCTAGCGCAGACAATGACCTAACAATAACTAAAACCAACTGATACTAAAATAAGCCACAAGGTAAAAGATATCAGATAACCCTTCCATGTTTGGTGTGTTACCAGAGCTCGGGTATGCTCAGTAGGACATAAGGACTGGTCCATTCATAAAACCGATATTTCAAAATTATTGTCTTGGTCTGATTTTCAAGGACAAATGAGTGTGCTCCCTGTTCAATGTAACGTTTAGCCAGTGAGAAAGGAAGTTGACAGAAGCTAGCTAAACGCTGCTCCTCTGCCATGTTTTTTTACTCCCCAGTCATGTTTGAGCTCGGGAGACTTTCCATCTATGCCTCACACAACACAGCAGAACCAAAACTCGTATAATCGTGAAATTCTCATGCTTTGAAAATCGTTTGATGAGTTGAAAATCCTGCTGTGTGAACCGGACTTTAGAAGTCTAGCAAGAACCCACTTTCCTCAGACATTAGGCTAGAGGTTTGATCAAGTTGCACATAACTCCCAAAATCATGTAAACAACTGACAAGATATGAGGTCAAATGTAAATGTCATGACGAATTCTTCATGGTCTTCAACTGCAGAAATCAGAATGTGCTAGCTATAAAAGTTGTCACATTTACTGATTTTCTTCCATCTGCAAGTGTATGGCGGCAGAGCTAAGATCGTCTTCCCAACTCAGTTGATTAGGTGAGCTTGATGAGTTACTTAGAATTGCAGATGCTAGCTCCAGGTGGATACAGTGAGGGTGGTTCCTCACGTTAGCTACATTTACTCAGTCTGTCATTTCTGTCAGGCTGAATTTACAAAGTACCTACATCTTATTTAGCATAATTTTTCTGTTCCAATTCCTAGAATCTGAAGTGACTTGAGAAGGGTGGTTTGAAAACAGACTACAGTGTGTTTCACTGCAATGTTAGCACAACATTACTCCCACTGATGCAAGGAAGCTGGGGATTTGATGCTAATGAATGTTATGTAACAAAGTGATAATGCAACTCTTCACTAGTCAAAAATAATCAATCATTTTGTTTGGATTGGAAATTTGTTGTTTATGGTCTGTCACTGAATGAATGCACCATTGCCCACGTCTGATATATGATGCACCCAATAATCAGGGAATGTTCTCACCTCGACCAAAGTACCAGGAAGATTAGGCAAATGAGTCCAATGATGCTCTGCTGCACGTCTGTTGGAGGAGTGAGTCTGAGCTCCAAGGCACAGAGAGCAGTGAAGCTATAGAGAAATTAATCCACAAAGCCCAGAACCTTTCAAATTGTACAGCTCGTCTTTATGACATTAATTTCTGAGTATTCCAAAATTTCTTTTATTCATAGGCGATTAGTCAGAGTTAGCTTCTTCCTAGCCAAGATGCAAAAGAACTGAAATAAATACTTCTAACGTCAGCTTTGAATCTCAAGCCAAATGCGTTTTTGTCAACTTTCCCCATAATTGTGTTAATTCAGGTATCAATCAGGGCTCCTGTCATCATCTTTAGCTGGTTCAAAGAAACCTGTTTAGAGAATGGAATGATGCAATGAAAGTCACCCTCATTCCCACATCCCTGCACTGGTTCTCCTTAAGACTTTGTACATATTCTTTAATCTTTCTGCTCACCTCCATCACTTAGTGAGCTTGCTCCTAAATACATCTTCGTTTGACCTGACCTGACCTGGCCTGTACCCTTCCAACCTTTAATTTCCATGGATAGTGCTTTGCTACCTATATCTAGGTCAACCTATATAGCAAAAAGAGCTCAGGCTGTTTCCAAGAAAGCGCACATTTTATAAACCTGGACATGTCTTCCTATCTTCAAAACCCCACACATATTCTGGTGAACATCCTTTTGATCTTGCACATCTTTTACCTTGCTGTAAAATATATTAGAAAATAGTAATAATAGTAATAAAACTGCTGCATAAACCAAACGTACCTTTTTTAAATTATATTAAAGATTGAGGCACTTTTCCACAGCATTTTGTTGGGATACTGCTGAGATAATTTTTTGAGCATTAAACTGTTATTATTGTTGTAACAGAATAAAAAATATATTAAAATGGTTCAGAACAAGATCAGCCGGGTAAACAAACTACTACAACCTCATAGTATTATTTCCCTCCTTGTTTTAGAAGGTTCTAAATCCCTCCAGCTCTTTGTTTCCACAGTCTTTAGAAATGCAGCATAAAAGCAGCTTAAGTTAATTAAACTGTGTTATTAAATAAATACTCTAAACCAAGCTACAGTGAAATTAAAGTGATGAGGCATTAGGCATTATCCCATTTTCTAAATATAGCTTGAGCTCTTTTAGGGTAAAAAAAAAGCTGTTTCACAATATTCTGACAAATTATAAATGAGAAATGTGTTTGGTAACCCCTGCAGGTTTTTGTTAGCATGTAAACTGTTATTTTATCACCTCCAGGAACTCATCTCATATAAAACAGAAATGTTCTCACTTTTAGGCACCAAAACTTTCAGTCCACATTTATAAAGAAACAGACATGAGGCATTTTGGACTGGTGAATTTTAGTTGTTGCTGCATATTTGTGAAAGTGAACAAGACATGACCCCTTACAGGGTTAATTACATTTTACTCAGGCCTAGTCCACACGTAGCCGGGGTTTTTTAAAAACGAATATCCGCCCCTCCAAAAACTTGCATCCACACCACCGCGTTTTAAAAACAAACTCTGTCCACACGTACCCGGATAAATACGTTGTTAAGGACATGCCAGACCTGTAGGCGGCAGTACTTCCCCCGTTCTTAACCTCGTCCTTCGTCTGTGGTCTTCCGCAAGGAGCAGTAATTCCGCTTGCAAAAACAAACAAGCAGAAAGCGCTTGGACAATTGATGGATCGGGTAGTGACAGAGCTTAGCTCTGAGGGCTTCCATGATGCTGGCTAGTGTAAACACAGGTCGCACACGTGATGTCAGCATTTTTTGTCGCGGAAAGTGACGTTGCGGACCTTAAAACTCCGGTTTTGTCCGTCCACACGCAGACACCCAAAACGGAGAAAACGCAGATCTTCACTTTGGCCGGAGTTTTTAAAAAACTCAGTTTTCGTGTGGATGACAGGCCAAAACGTAGAAAAATATCTACGTTTTGGCAGATCCCCGACTACGTGTGGACAGGGCCTCAGACTCCACCTGTGGCCAGAATAACACACTTGCAACTTCAGAGTTGGTGGGCACCTCCCTGCTGGTGGTGGGAGCTGTGGATTGGAGTGGAGCTGACTGTGAAGCTGAAGTCTGCTTCCAGCACATTTTCTGCATGTTATAGATTGTAAACTCAGCTTATTTGTTTGATTTAGTGATGGACCTTTCCTCTTTTCAGTTTCATTTTCTGTTTAGGAGTGCTAAAAGCCAGCAAAACTGCCTAATATCCCCTGAAAATGCAGAAAAGATGATTTTTTTTTTGTCCATCTCACCAATAAAGTTAAAGGTCAACTTCACTCATAGATTTACTTTTTGGAGACAGCCAGTTCCTAAATGGTTGCCACTACTGATTACAGTTCAAATTTCATTTTTATAGCACATTGAAAACAACTTCAGCTTTTTAATTTCTACAAAACTTTAAGTATGAAAATACAAAAGCAACACAACTTGCTTAAGAAATTGGCTATTGGGTTAAGGGTAGGCTGTTCCCATATCACTTAATCCCTCAGCATTAATTTTTAGAATTGGCTTATTTAAGATGGCTTCCACCAATAGAAAACAAAAATAGTGAAACAGTAAGTTTTATAGACATTGAGCCAAAAATCAATGTGATGGTATGTTAATACTATGTCTTCTCTTTTATGCTATTTATTTTGTTGAGAAATGTGCAGTGGCACTGTTTGCTAATGCTACTGAGACAGTCCTTATATTTTAAACAGTTGACCAATAAAGGGTTGAAAACATAATACTGGCACGTGTAGCTAAAAAAGAAGAAAATATGTTACCTGTGTAAAGTCGTAGCGAAACACCATGCGAGGAAGGTACTCTAACCACTGGGCTTTGGTACAAGTCAATAGTCTGCTAACACACATGTCCTGTGCTGGCCATTATGTGTGTCTTTGTAGATGGGGTGCTTGGGGTGCATGGGTTTTACGGCGGTGTTTTGTCCCCAAAGCAGAATTTTTCTGAATATCCACTCTGGTACCGGTGGAGGTTTAAAACAGTCATCTGTGACAGGAAGGTCACATTCTCGACTGCAGCATGAAATCAAATTTCATCCAAAACTTGGAGAAAGTGGGCATTAGTGACCTGCTTCTAGAGGAGGCAGGTTCCAGATCAGAGACTAGCTTCAGGGGGAGGAGAAGGGCCGGATGACACTCTTAGTTTCCATCGAGGCTTGTGCAAGTTTTTCCCAAAAAATGTGCTCATTTGCAGCTGAGACAGAAAAATGTGTGAATGCAGCCAAAAATGGATTTGGGGGTATTTTAACACTATTATATGGTAAAAAGCTAAAATGATGTGTGTATATTGAGATATTCTGAAATAACAATTTAATGTGATTGGTTATTGGGGCAGCTTCTTGATTGGCTTATGCTGTGCACCATCCAACACCACTATTTAAATCCAGTTTCTCCTGTTATTGCCTGAATCTTGCAATAAAAAGTGGTCCTACAGCCACAGCCATCTTGGACGGAGCTGGTGGGATGTAGACATGAGAGCAACACTTATGGTGGAGCAGACTTGAAGCTGAGCTGGCCATATTGCTGTTTCTCTCGCCTGCCAAACCAGTCCAAGCAGCAATTCTTTATGCTTCTATTTTTCTTTCCACACTCATGATGTAGCTTTAGTCCTAACGGTCTGAAAGCTTGTCACTTTGTGTCAAGTGTGAACAGGTTGTGCAAGGTCTTTGCATATTGCATGAGATTGTGGATGTGTCTATAAACATTTTACCAAAGTGAGTAAAAATCCATATTTTTACCAACGTGAGATCAAAGATATATTTTTTATTCAATTAAATTCAATTCAAAGATAGTTTATCAATCCCAGAGGGAAATTGATTGCTGTAGTAGCTCAGAATTAAATAATAATCAAGTCATCAAATAGTTATTGTATATTACAATGGCTGTTGGCAGGAAGGATCTCCAGTAGCAGTCAGTGTTGCAGCGAAACTGAAGAAGCCTCTGACTGAAGACACTCTTCAGTTGTCGGACAGTCTTGTGAAGAGAATGCACAGGGTTGTCCAGAATTCTCTGGAGAATCCTTCTTTGCATTATCTCCTCCAGTGGTTCCACAGTCGGCCCCAGAACAGAACCAGCCTTTTTTAAGGCTGCTGAGCCTTTTCTGGTCCCTGCTTCTGATGCTCCTACCCCAACAGACGATGGCTGAAGAGATTACACTCTCAACAACAGATTGTAGAAGATCTGCAGCATCTTGCTACAGACATTGAAGGACCTAAGCGTCCTCAGTAAGTGCAGTCTGCTGTGTCCCTTCTTGTAAACGGCTTCGCTGTTCTTTCTCCAGTCCAGTCTGTTGTCCAAGTGAACTCCAAGGTATTTGTATTCCTCAACCACCTCCATTTCTTCTTCCATGAAGGAAACAGTGTTTGACTCCACCCTGTTTCTTCTGAAGTCTAAAATCATCTCCTTTGTTCACATTCAAGGTCAGATGATGGTTTCCACACCATGCCACAAAGCGCTCCACCAGCTCTCTGTACTCCGCTTCCTGTCCATCTCTGATACACCCGACAACTGCAGAGTCATCTGAGTATTTCTGTAGATGACAGGTCTCTGATTTGTACTAGAAGTCTGAGGTGTACAGGGTGACAAGGAATGGTGAGAGTACAGTCCCCTGTGGTGCTCCAGTGTTACTGATCACCTGGTTTGATGTGCAGTTCTTCAGCTACACAAACTGTGGTCTGTTTGTCAGGTAGTCTTTAATCCAGGCGATAGTTGAGGCCCCCACCTGTGTCTTCTGGAGTTTCTGGCAAAGTACATCAGGCTGAATTGTGTTAAATGCACTAGAGAAATCAAAGAACATGACCCTCACAGTGCTGCCTGCTTTGTCCAGATGACAGTGGATTGGTTGAAGCAGCTGGATGATGGCATCTTCAACTCCAACTCCATGGCGATAAGCAAACTGCAGCGGGTCCTGATATGTCCTAGTTTGCTCATTCAGGTGGACCAACAGGAGTCTCTCCAGGACCTCCATGATGTGGGATGTCAGGGCAACCGGTCTGTAGTCGCCATTGACTGATGGGCGAGTTTTCTTTGGAACTGGAACAAGGCAGGATGTCTTCCACAGGACTGGAACCTTCTCCTGGGCCAGGCTGAGGTTGAAGAGGTGCTGCAGAATCCCACAGAGCTGCTCTGCACAGGCCTTCAGTACTCTGGGGCTGACACCATCTGGACCTGCAGCCTTGTTCCTGTTCAGTCTCTCCAGCTGCCTCTTCACCTGACTTCTAGAGACAGATAGGTGGGAGGGGGAGTTAAATGGGTAAATTATTTGTTGCTGACTGATTAGTAGATTTTTTGTTCATACTTAAGCAAAGCTTAGTGTTGCATTTCCACCCTCATTTAGATGATCCTATCCATTGTTAGGGTCATATTCATCATCTGGTCTTTGTAATTGAGACCCCGTGGGGTAATCCATCATGCAGACATTGCTCAGAGATGACATTTTATTGATTTCAGAGGGCATCCTTGGGCTTAACCACATCAATCTCCAGGTGACAGTCACCACGGTAATTGCGTGCCAGCGCTGCTAATGGCTATTTCTGCTTGACCATTATCCACCCCGAGAAGCCACACAGGTATAAAGAATCATACTGAGGCTTCTATGATGAGTTGAAACGAGGATAAAGGCTCAGCACAAATGAAACCAGTAAAGCTTTCATTTTTATGTTGTGGGGGCAATTGACTTTTGACACGAGACAAAAAAAAAACACACATTTTGGCTTGTTCTGTTTGCTGCTCCGTGTTTGTTGCGGTTCCCCCCTACTCCCCACCCGCCTCCTGCGAGAGTCATTGCCTGGCATGCTCTGCTGGTTCTGTTCATGACATGCTCCATGTAGGCTGGGAGTTGCATGGAGCTCTGGGTAAATGGGGGGAATTCTGCTTCCCTGCTCTACTTGGCACTGGCCTGCAACACCGCCTGATGTCAGACAGATCACAGCCAGGAACACTGGCCCTCTTCCCTCGTTGCAAAAACAAAAAAAGTGGAGTTTCTAACACCGAGACAAGGTCTTTTTGGCTCGAGTTGGTTGTTCTCATGCACACAATGTATTTTTCCCTCCTGCTTTTTCCAAGTGAAGCTGGGTTCTTGCCACATAAAAGCACAGGAGGGTTATGAAGACCACATTTCCTCGCAAATACTTCAATTTAAATATAAGGTACAAAATTGGACGCTCAAAGAATATTTATTTATGACAAAGCTTTAAATAAAGACTGTCATTTATCTCACTTAATTTGGAATTTGTGCAGAAGTTACTTGTTAGGATGTTTGAGTTTAATGGGACATGGCTGGAAACCCGCCTTCAACAGTGGTGTTTTAGTGGCTGTAGCTTGTGCAGCCTTACAGATTCAGCACTACTAAAGTACTTTCAATGCCTAAAGGCTTTTTAATCTTGGTTATGATGGGAGTTGTCCTAGTGGGAGTTGTTCTAGGTTGTAGGTTGTTCTATTACAGCATTTAGTCAACCATTGTCTCATTTTCTCACGCATTTCAATCCACCTGATGGCAGTATTTAAGGAAAACTTGTATTCCCTTACCCTTAGTTTCTTTATTTCCTCTTTAATCACAAGCCTCTTGGTGTTTGATATTCCTCCAGAGTTTGATTATAAGTGCCTAGAGCAGTTGGAACCTGGTTCAGAGCTGCCTTTGCTTGTACAGAAGGTAACGCTAGCTCAGCCCTTGTTTCCTGTGGTATTTGATTACTGTCACATCTAATCCCTAATTTCTAATACAAGCGGAACAGTTTGCTCACTTATCCAAGGTGGGGAAAACCGAAACCTCTCTGCCCATCTATACTCTCCAACTCATCTTTGAGAATCCAGAGGTATTCCCTCTACCGAGTTCTGAGTAGAGCGTGCATAGAAAACTTCCAATCGGATAGGCAAACAGGAGGCCTCCTGATCAGATACCACCTCCACTGACTCCATTCAGTCCAAAGGAGCAGCCTGTACTCTGAGCTTATCTCTAAAGCTGAGCCCAACCATCTTCTGAAACTAATTCCAGCTGTGTGTATCTGAGATCTCTTCCTTCTGGTCATGACCCAAATCTCATGACAGTGGGTAAGAGTTAAAATGTAGGCGGACCAGTAAATTGAGAGCTTTGCCTTTATGGCTCAGTTCTCTCTTCAGCATCACGGACCGGAGCAGCACCCTCATTACAGGAGATGAAGCCCCGATCTGTCGGTCCATCACCATCATGAACAAGATAATAAGACACTTCGAGCAAAAACTCACCCCAACCTGAGGGGATCATTCTGCCTTTTCCTGGGATAGATGGTCATAATTAATAGTTAATAATCATAAGCAGCACCTGGAGGATTTTACACCAAATGAGAATTTAAAAAAAACTATTCCAATTCATCATGTTTTTTATTAGTTTAAGCTTTGCAGGCAGGACAAGAAAATGTTCCCAACCATTTAAAGAATGTGTGTGTTTTTAAATTCTCTGTAGAAATTGGAACCATGAGGCTGACACAGAGACCAAGAGACAAGACAGAACAGAAGAGGTGTTTAGTTTTTGGCATTCGGGATTAGCTTCATTTGAATAAACTGTCTTTCTGTTCAGTTCAAAGATAAGCAAACTCCTTCCTCTTCTTATATAGTTGGAGGCAGCAACACAAGAGCACAACTGTAAATAAGAGCAGAGGCCTGACGCGTGCAGAAATGTCAACAAATGTTTATCTGCTTTCGACGCGTTGAAAATGAGTTAATGTGGCTGTAGTGCAAACAGATTTACCCCCTGCTGTGGCACATTTGCAGTTTTTGTTCTAGCTCCGATGTCGGGCTGCCTTCTCTTTAGGACCGTTTCTGTCATATTAATTGGCAAAGCTCTCCCTCAGCGCCAACTCCCTGTCAGTCACACAGAGCCCTGCTGGAGGCTCATCTTGTGGGTTATGCATTTTAAATGGAGGGGCGTGACCCCACCCTTTCCCTATGCATCATTAACTTCCCACTGATTGATAAACAGTGAGCTGCTGAGGCCATGTGGGGCAGGCGGCTGGTGGCATTAGGCACATAATGCAGTCGGCTGGTGGTTCATTGCTCGGCATGGATGAGATGCACCCCTAAGTGTTGTCAGCTGGGTGGGATTGAGTGAAAAGTTTGCACTTGTGTGTTCTTGCACTTTGATGAGTCATTATTGCAAATGTTTGTGTTCTGCTTTGGTTGAGGACATCATCAATATACTCTCAGTGATGGGACATTTGGGTCATTTTTAGAACTATGGTGTAACTACTTCACTGTTTTAGGCTGACCACAAGCAGCTTAAAGAGCAGGTTCATTGAGAAACTATTCTTTATTAGTTCTTTTTGAAATATGATTTTTTTTTCACTCTGAGTTTAACATGCAAGCAAAATGTGAAAATAGCCTTCTACCCCTATTTCCTGCATTAGCCACCATAAACAACTGGGGAAACGCTTTTGTGTCAGAAATAGATCACCCAGATCTACGTCACACTGTAAATTCATTATAACTCATCTTGACTCACAACAGGGAAGGCGTTTGTTGGCCCAGCGTCCAGGAGAGAGCAGAGCACATCTTGGTAAATGGAAGCAACTTATTAGCATTAGCAACTCCACAACATGGCAGAACTCCTCCAGGCTTGTCTGAATATCATGTGATCTGTTGTAGCCCTCCATCAACCCATTGTCTGCACACCTCCAGGTCTCTGAGGCATGTTGGTCGGATCACAGCTGACCTCGCTCATCCTGGTCATGGATACTCCCTTCAGCTTATTCCCCTCTGCTGTAGGACTTCTGAACACCAAACAACCATGATAACCACACAGAGCTGCACTACCATACCATGTCCTTTTTTTATATAACATGTTTAAACACAGCATGGGAGCTGACATCAGTAACATACAACAGAGTTCAACAAGTCAAATCAGAACAACAAAAAAGAAACAGTTAATCAATAAAATCTCAGTACAAAAAATAAAATTCACAGACCAAAGGCCAAGGCATAAAAGTGGGTCTTTAGATGAGATTTAAAGCAAAGGAGAGACACAGTCTGTCTGACTAAAAGAGGAAGTGAGCTCCAGAGTAACGGGGCAGCATACATAAAAGTCCGTTCCCCGCACGATTTACATCTCATCCGTGGAGTGGCGAGCAGCAGCAGATCAGCAGATCTCAGTGTACGCATGAGGACATAAGGGGCGAGCAAGTCAGACATATGGGGAGGTGCCGGGCCAATGAAACACACCCTAAAGGTCACCAGAAGCCAGTGATGCTGGGCCAGCTAGTCACTTTATGTTTCTTATTATTCATAATACATAAATTTTTTTGTCACATCCTATTTGTCACTTGCTTCACTTGTATGTTTGCACCATCCCACTAAAGCAATTTCCTAGTAATGCGAGACTCTCACTTGGCAATAAATCACGTGTCTGAAAATAAATGAGTAAGACTCCAGATCCTGCTGTCTTCTTCTCACCTCTCATCTGTCTGACTTCTACTTCCTGAAACGTGAGGGCCCAAGCTTTGTTCCACAGAGAACGACTCACAAAGCACTGATTTATACTAGACAACAACAAATGTATTGAAATAGTGAGTGAATGAGATATTTCATTAAACCGTCTCTAATATTAAAAAGACTAACTTTCTCCACTGCTTGTTAACCTCTTATTCATATGTAATTTCTGTTCTGATGATTGTAATTTCAGAGATTTTAGCCTAATTTTTACATCATAACACTATGCTAACACACTTTACTGTAGTGCATAATTCACAACAATAGTTTGGTTTGTAACCAAGCCATGCTCAGGAATTATCTGGTGGTTTAACCCCCTAATCAAACCCCTTAAAGCCGAGTATCAAGCAGGGAGGCATTGGGTCCCATTTTTAATGTCTTTGGTATGACCCAACCAGGAATCGAACCCCGATGTCCCAGTCTCAGAGCAGGCACTCTGTCGGTCAACTTAGGTCAACGTCATTGCGTGATGGTATGAACAGTTTTGTTGAAATGTGTGCTCCTTATCTGGTTGGATTTTATTTTTTAAACAGGAAAGAATGTTTGTTCAAGAAAACATTCAGAGTAATGTAGTCTGGACCATGAGCCAGTGACTTAATGAGGTGTGACTGTTGGCTGCTTGGAGACACACACTTGTTTCTCTAAGATTAAATTATTGTAGTGCTTTGTTCACCTGTCTGAACAATACATCACTAGACTGTCTGCAGGTTGTCCAAAAGCTGCTTCCAGACTTCTGACCAAATCACCTTTTCTCACGTCACGCCGTTCCTGTTTCAGCTCCGCTGGCTCCCCATCCCTTTGAGAGTATTGTAAAATTTTAGTTCTACTCACAGGACCTTTCATGGTCAGGTACCAGCATATATTTCTGATCTTTTGCATCTGTATGTTCCTAATGATCCCTGAGGTCATGTGACCAAGGCCTGCTGGTTAAGCTTCATACATATAACGGCTAAAGGTTAAAGAGCTTCTCCGTGGCAGCACCAGGATGGGAATCTCTCCCCTCAAACTTGGTTGAGCTTTTTAAAACACAACTAAAGATGCATCTTGGTTAAATAGCTTATATTTAAATGTTGGTAAGCTGAGTTATTTTTTATTTTATTTTAGTGTTTCTCTTTTCAGCACTCAGTTTATTTATTCTTTATTTTACCAGGAAGGTCCCATTGAGATTAAAAACCAAATTTTCAAGGGAGTCCTGGCCAAGAGGCAGCAAAAGTTACAGTTACAAAATGTTTCTGTTATACAGACATGTTATGTACAAAATTATAGAAGGCGGTTATAACACAGGGAATCCGTCTCAAGGGCTCTCAGTATGATTTTAAATGTATTCAAGGAGATAAACACGGTTAATTTCTAGTTTTCCTGCAGCCTGTTCCATGCAGAAGTAGCAGAGTGAACGAAAGCACATTTGCCCAGTTCGGTGCGAGCAAACACAAAGTAACAATTGATCGTTTGCACGCAGACTGTGAGAAGCTACACTTCTCCGTGAGATTAAGTTACAGATGTAGGTGGGTTGTAATCCAAGCATGGCCTTATAAATGAAAGTGTACCAATGTTCCAACCTTCTGGTGGACAAAGAAGGCCATCCCACTCAACAATACAATTCACAACGATGGGTCTACAGTTAGTAACAAACCTCAGCAAGGCAGGATAAAGTGACCTAGTGAGTATTCTAAGTAATTGAAAAAAGGTTTTACTTGCAAAATTGGAAGAGATTGCAAAGATTAAGAAGAAGAAGAAAATATCATTTCTATAGCACCTCTCAAGATAAAAATCACGAGGCGCTTCACAAAAACAAAAAATGTAAAAATATAAAAATAATTTAGAAAATGGTTAAAACTATGTTTAAAATGAGCAAAAAATAGACAGTTGTGATTAAAAAACAAAATGTAAAGAAAGAGAGAGAGTGAATAGAAAAGAGGGAAATCAGTGGATCCTGAGGAAGGTGGAATAGGTAGGGAGAGCAGAATAAAGAGAGAGTGGTGAAGAAGGTCACACAAAAGCCAGCGTGAACAAGTGAGTCTTCAGCTGTTTTTTGAAGGAGGAACAATTGAGGGATTTTCTATTCTATTCATCTATCTGCATCCTTTCCGCTTCCTGTTTTACTGTAGGTTAAATCTTTTCTCATGGGCCAACAACAACATAAAAATATAATTTTATCTTAAATGAAAATGCAATATCTCACCTGTTAACTTTCTTGTTTTGGAGCAGAAAAAGAGCATAAAACCTAAATATTTAAAGCTCAGTTTGCTCCACTGGTTTACTGTGATGCTCACCTGTTCCAGCCAGATACCTTCATCATGGGGTTGAGGAGATCTGAGCTGAGGAGGAGACTCCTGTTGTTTTGTTCATCTTCATCATAATAATGACAACATTAGATGACAACAGGTGCTCACATAGGATTGTGCTGGTGAGCATGGAGAGTGTCTGAGCAGCGTGACCACTTTGCTGTGTGTCGAGGAGGAAAAATAAAAACTACAGCAGCCACAGAGTCCTGCTGATTTGAGCGTGTTGCTGTTTGCTGGAGTTATATCAGCTCTGTCTGGAAGTTAGTTGGAAAATTTTCTCTTTCAGTTGTGAACACACTACTGAGCGGTTAAAATCTCCGTTTCTGGGTTTCAACGTCGGCAAATAGCTGAGTAAACTCGGCACTGAGTGAGAGGATCGTTTAGTTTGTCCGAGACAGCGGAGCTGCAGACACCGGCAGCAGACGCCGGAAAATACACAAAGGAGGGGGCGCTTTGGCTCCGCGCGAATGCAGCAAAGCATCATGGGAGTTGAAGTCTTTGCGGTAAAATCTGCCAGCGGGTCAGTTTTAATATATTTTTCATATTTATCCCGCGGGCCACATAAAAATGCTCCGCAGGCCCTGTGTCTGACACGTGCTTTAAATAGAAAAATGTGTTATCTTAGACCAAGATCTGTACCTTGTAAAACTGCTCCTGCTGCTAAAGAGAGGTTCTGTGGCTTTTGTCTAATCTAATAAGAGTTAATGAGAGTGACTCAAACATTGTTTAATTTACATTTCAGGACACGTTGACCCACTGAAAGACACAAAAATACAACATGTGGATGACACATGGGTGCTGATGTTCTTTCTCACCCACAGTCTTCCAGGAAGGCAAATGAGGCAGTAAGGTTGCATACACTCACCCCACTGGGGTGTCCGTCGAGGGCAGATGTTGGGTTTGTGTGTCCAGTTGAGACCTAATTAAATTGAAGAAACACATCATTTTATTTGGCTCCCTTCTCTCTTTGGCCTTGCTTTGATGCAGTGATTATTACCAGGTCTTTGGCTCTGTGGAGGATTGGAGGGTGGGGAAGCATTGTGTCTCATGCTGACAGCTCCCAAACAAAATACCCCCTCCCCTTCCTGGGTTGCTACAGCTGAAACTCCCAACTGGTTTGTCAGTGGTGAGGTCAGTAAGAGAATCCAGCTGTGTGCTGAGGTTCGTTCCTTCTCTGCGTACCAGCCAACCATCTGCCGATCTCCTACTGAGGAGTACTGAACATGTGGATTCTGTATGTACACGACACACTCAGGAATCAGTTTGCTTGTACGAATCCTGAATCTAATTACAGATGTTTTTGGTGTAATAATAAACCCAGGGAAAGATGTCTTGCATTATTTTTGATCATTTGTTGTTGATCCACATTTTTCCTCCAGCTGAGCGACCTTAATGCACCGGAGAAAGGAGCAGAGCAGTGTTTTTGCCTTGTCCTTGTATTGACACTGACAGGATGACATAATGTTTACATGGTGTTCTTACATGATAATTATCCCTTAAAGCATCTCCTATATCAATGTTTCCCAACGGTGGGCCTTTGCCCTGCATGTTTTAGATGCTTTTCTGCTGAAACACACCTGTTTTAAATCATAACGGCGAGCTGTTGAGGTAATTCATTCCTTTAAATCGGACCTGTTGGATGGGACGGTGTACTTTAAAGAGTCAGGTTTGTTCTTGGATTATTCTAACTTGTGATAAAAAGTTTGGAAATGGAGATGCACCAATTCTGGTTTTTAGAACCGATACTGACTTCTGATTTTTTTACAACATGATTTTGGCTGATCCTGATTGTTTAGAGAACTAAAATGTCAGAATATGTAAACCAAATCTGATGAACCAAAAAAATTAAATAAATCAGGAATCTGGAAGCAAAAGCATCCACAGAGAAAGACTTCACATGTGAATAGAACATGTGGCATTTGTGACAAACACATTTAAAAAATGTTTTCCACACTTCCTGTTGAATTCACTTGTAAAAACATTAGCATGTGAAACATTTACTAAACGTGTGTAGTGTGATTTTGGAACATTTAGAAACATGCTATAAATGTGATTCCGTGTGGTGACATGTTTTCCCACATGGACTCGTGTGAAAAAACTATTAAGTTCATGGGTTTTTTCCGCATCCGCTAGTGTGAATGAACACTTTGCAATGGTGAGTTCCCCAGAAAAACCATAAGATTTAAGCCAAGATAATTTGATCATTTGTTCACTTTTACATCCATTTTCATCCACTTGTCTGGAGTCTGGGGGCAGCAGCCTAAGTAGAGAGGCCCAGACTTCCCTCTGCCCAGCCACTTGGGCTAGCTCTTTCGGGGGAATTCTAAGGTGTTCCCTGAACAACCAAGAGACATATTCCCTCTGGCGTGTCCTGGGTCTTCCTTAAGGTCTCCTCCCGGTTGGACGTGCCTGGTGTCGGTACAGGATCTGCTCGGGTGCAGGATCGGCTCGGGGTCCTTCGACTGCCGATGATGTCAAAGTAGTTGATTGGCTGAACATGAAGCTTACGGAAGTTACGTTGTCACGTTATGATTTTAATTGGTCAGAAAAAATTTGCGGTTGTAGTCTTAGCGGTTTTAGTCCTGTAGTCCAAAAATCGACAGTTTTTGGAGAAAATATGTTTGAATTTCTAAAGGAAATGTAAAAAATAAGCAAATGATAAACGGGGACCCTAAAAAGCTCTTGATGTTGATAAAATGGGGCTAAATAAAATATAATAACTTTATTGAAAGACACCAAGCAATATTTTGAATCAAAGAATGCATTTAGATAACAACTAAGGAAATATACTGACAAACTCCACATTAATGCAAACAGATATGACTGACATATAAGAACTGTTCTATTTTTTGTCAGTCCGATGTTTGTTTTATGTAGTTTCACATTCTTTACAAAACAAAGATAATATGGTGTTTTATTAACAAATTACAATTATAAAGAAAACATTTAAGTGTTAACAAACAAGAATTTATTAACAAAACTGCTGATGTCCATCCAAAACGGATGTGTGAAATCCGAGTAGATTTGCAGTAATGTGACGTCATCGGCAGTCGAAGGACCCCGAGCCGATCCTGCACCCGAGCAGATCCGGTACCGACACGGGAAAACCTCATCAGGGAGGCATCCAGGAGGTACCCTAAATAGATGCCAGAGCCACCTCAACTGGCTCCTTTCGATGTGGAGGAGCAGCAGGTCTACTCCGAGCCCCTCCCGGATGACCGAGCTTCTCACCCTATCTCTATAAGGAAAAGCCCAGCCACCCTGTGGAGAAAACCCATTTCGGCCGCTTGTATCCGTGATCTCATTCTTTTGGTCACTACCCAAAGCTCATGACCCTGCTGCACAAAAACCATTGTAGTCGAAAAAATTTGAACAAAACATTAAAATTTCAATTAAACTAAAAACGACACACATCAAAAACAAACAGAAATTTAAGGCATAATAATTATTGAAGGCAGTGCTGTAGGTGGGCCAGCACGCACTTTAAATCCGTGTAGTTCATACCGGCAGTTTATTTGGCCATTTATCTGTTGAAACTTCAGAAATTGCTAAAAAAAAAAAATTTGGTCCAAACCATGCCTTAGGATGCACCCATGGAGTTAGTTTGGAAATAAGGTTTTATTTGTCCTAACAGCTTCAGTCAGCAAATTATAAATGCAGATTGTGAATGGTGCCATGGGCAAATATGGTAAGTTGAGCTCCTCACGATGCTGGGCCTAGTTCCCCAGGTGCTCAAGTTCAGTTACACCACTGAAACCACTGAAAAGTCTAATGGAGAAGTTTTTGGATGCAAGTATCTATTGATTTGCATAACTTTTAATCTCACGCAGAGTGAAGCTTTATCTGAATTCAACATTAGCAGACGGAGACGAACTTGCACTGAACGGGAACGACTCAGGAAAAATGGAATAAAATTTTAAAAATCAAGCAGAGAGGGGAAGCACACAGTAAGGCTTCATTGGGCAATTTTAATTATTTTAACCCCATCCAAAGACAATGCATGTAATGCTGCTAATGCCAAGCCAAACTGCTGCAGAACTTCTGAAAACTCCATTGAAATTTGGCTGAGCTTGTTATCAGGGCATAACAAAGATTACGTTTTCATCTTAACACTGGTTTTAAAAACACAAATTTGACTTTTTCTTGTGTTTGTAACTAAATAAATCTGTTGATGTCTAAATTTATGGTCATGGTCCACTTCAGTCAGTGGTTTGAGTCCCGGTTTGTTGGGGTTTCTGCTTCAGGGATAACAAGAACCAAATCCAATCCTCTCTAAATGCCATAAAGTTTCAGTCACTATTTATTTAATCCCATTTGTAACTGAAAATGATCACCTCACCATTAAGTCCATCTGCTCATTACTTTCTATTGTCAACAGCCTCTAAGCTAATTACTGTTCTGTTGTATGATGGAATGAGTTATTGATTGATATCGAGTGCTTCGTCATGGTTTGTGCTCATGTTGCCAAAGTGTCTTAATAGAAACCGGTGCCTCAGCCCCTTTGCAAGATCGTTTTTCTTTTTTCTTATGCCTACAGCTGCTTAGAGCAATCCTAAAGCCTTAAATTACATCAGAATGCTTATCTTCCAAGCAGGCGTGGCAGTGATGAAATAACTAAAAACATGATTGATTTTGAATTTTTTTTCTGAAACCCCTTAGGCTTGCTCTTGATTGTTTCTTGTCTTTATTTATCTTTTTCAGGGGGCTTTTTGCAAGTAACTATACCGAAACTCATTATCTGGAAGATGGAACTGCGGTCACAGGCCTTCACAACTTCACGGTATGCTTCTTTTAAATTTCATTCCTTTTATAAATGTTGTAATACTCTAAAACTCTTCCTTTGCGAGTGCTCCGCTTCATTGTGCTAATATTAGAGTGACAGAAGATGTAGATTAAAATTAAATTGCAGTCCGACTCCCCTCCTTAAACCACCTGGAGTTGCTCATAAAACATCATAGGTGAATGGGTCCATTCTCAGCAAACTGATTCATATTTGACGAAGTAGAGGCAGATGGAGGTCAGAGAATGGACTCAGGATTAAGAAATAGCTTGAGTCTTTAATAATGAAAAAATTTAAATTCATCCCTAAAAATGGTTTGCTGCGCAAGCAGACATGAATAGCTTAAATTAGTGAACATTTAAGTGCTTTTCAGAACTCAAACTGACAGAAATATTCATTTCATTTATGTGCTTTGTAGTAGAGTTAGCATATTTATCTAAAATAAATCTGTGGGATCTGTCGGATAACGTCGAAAATGCCATTTCCTTTAACTCTGACACGCATGAATAGCTTTTGGCCCATTGCTGCGCAATCACATTTTTATGCTATTCTATTGCATTGCTTTGATAAAAATTGGTCACATTCATCATACTCAATTAGGCAAATCTCAGCTAAATATGTTTGCATTTAAACGTTTCAGCTTTTTGAAAACCTCTTCCATGGATGCATGAATATACTGCCATACAAAGATATTTATTTTATGCTTTGCTAAAATAAAGAGGTAATTATAGTTCGGTGCACTGAGAAGTAGCTTAACCACATGGAACAGTTCCTGTGCTTTGTAGCTGCCACCAGCTGGCTTTATTTCACTGATTCGTTCATCTGCAGTTTGGAAAGCAATTAAATGTTTAATTTTTCTTCAGAATACCAAGAAAGCGTAATAAACAGCCTACAGGGGTCTGTGTGCAGAGGCTTACTTACGGCTGAGATGCACAAATAAAGGGATTAATTGAATTACATAATGTGCAACCCACACAGCTAAATAAACAATATATTCCACTTGAAGCTGCTGTGAGACCAGAAATGCAAGTTCATCGATTCAACTCATTAGAGCTGCTGCTGCTGCTTGAGATTGTGAAGACAATGAAGGAGTTGTAGCTGGTCAGCAGGGTGGATGTTCAGTTGTCTAACAGTGGCTGGAGATAGACATTTATTCTGCAGAGGAATATATCGATGAGCAGATCATTTTTGACTAAATTTTTTTTTAATGAAGCCCAACTCACCTTTGTGTTACCTATGAGAATGCTAACGTGCATTTTGATACATAAGCAATAGATGAAGTGTAAAGCACATTTTTAAGAAGTCAGAGCTGCTGCCAGTGGCATAATAGGGTCACCATGGTGACCACGGGTCACTTATCAGGGTTTTCATGGCAATTGTCAATAGCTTAATGGTGTAACAACACACCTGTGACTTGCTAACCTGGAAATCTAGACATACTTTATCAGTAGCAAAAGTATTTTTTTCTGCAGGTCGGTCATGCTGCATTGTAGTCTCAGCAGGTCAACCATTGGCCCAAACAGTTTTGTGTCTAGCCAATTACAGTGCTCTATGTTTGTGGAGAAAAGTTGGATAGGGTAGAAGAGCTACGACAGCAAAAAACTACAAAGATGGCGTTGATTCAGCAACAGCGCTTGTGTTAAACGGCTTTGGTAGAAACTTTGGACAATTTAGATTTGGGCTTGTTTTTGAGATATGAGCAGATAGAGGAGCTTAAGGTCCTTTATTTTGACAAAGAATGCATTTGCTTCACTTTTCTTTGATGGTGGACTGCCCCGTTGACTGATGTCTGTTGCGATGAATACGTCATGTTGATTGATGCACATTTGCTGTCCAAATGCGTGTGGAGGCAGTTTGAAAGAAAGATTCTACCCCACGACCAAGCTCTGTCTACTGTTCAAGGCCAAGAAGTCTTGCCAGGCTAGTTCCTGTCAGGAGAACCTTAAAAATGGACCCAAATCCCAGTGCTATCCATACGGATGTCTTGTGTGGATACCGTAAATCCTCTAATACAGGCCCGGGCCTGTATTTGACTCAAGCTCATCAAGCTCCAGGCCTTTATTGGAAGGAGGGCCAGTATTAGAGGCAGGCCTCTATTTCTATTTGAGCAAAATGAACTAATGGTTCGCTGGAGTTTTTGACAATTAAAATTGCGCCCACATTTTCAAAGTTAAACACATTTCTTTTAACAACGGTAGTTTCTGCTTCAGCCATCTCCCCCCTCCCCCTGCGCAGCAAACTCACTGATGCGCCTGCAGCCTCTGGGAGTTCCTGCTGCTCTAAACATTAAAATAATTATTTCATTTTCTGTTCCTCACTTCTGATTACCTTCAATGGTGTCTGTTTGTTGCAACCACCAGGTACAAAAACTAACTTGTTTTTATTTGACTATTTTTCTGTCCTGCATCTCCTCTCAATCCTAAAGAAAAACTGCTACCTGGGTTCATATATATTCACCTCATGAGTTGCCTTTGAACTGCAGTTCTAAAAGATCTACCGACCGCTAAAACAGCGGAGCGCTCGCTGTTTGGCAGCCGTATCAGTGATCAGTGCGTCGGAGGACAAGGTGATGCGCGCAGCGCCCCGCTCCACAGCATGCAGCGAAACGCATCAGGCGCAAATAAAAGACAGAAAACATTAAAGGAAATGAACTGACATGAACGATCGCGTGTTAAATTAGTTTTTGAGGTGGCGACACCTGATTGTTACTGTGGCCGTGCTCAGGAGGCAGATCTACCGACCGCGAAAACAGCGGAGCGCTCACTGCTTGCCGGCCGCATCAGTGATCTGTGCGTCGGAGGACAAGTTGAAGCGCCCCGCTCCACAGCAGCGATACACATCAGGCGCAAATAAAAGACAGAAAACATTAAAGGAAATGAACCGACATGAACGATCGCGTGTCAGTACCTATGGTCTGGCACAGCGCGTTGCCCCCCACCCCCACCCCCACCCCCCCACCCCCAAGCGCAGGAGCTTGTCACCTGCTGACAGCAGGCTGCTGTCTTTTCCGAGGGCTGCATCTTGCCGGTCATTATCACGTGACAGCGACTAGTCGACGACAGGCATAAAAAGTCACTATAGTGAAGTTGACTAGTTCATACAACCCCTACTGCTGCTCTCCAGAGTGTTCTGCAGCATAATCAGCACGTTCTCTTTGAACTTGATAGTGTAATGACCTGGCTGGGGTTGTAAGCCAGGTGCATTCTGGGAATTGTGTTATATGTGTTTCCTATCGTTCTGCTATTTCCTATGTGCTGATTTGCGTGTTGTGTGAGTGTTATGTAAGCCACAGGGAAGGTGATGTGTGTTCTGTGGAGCGGGTTGAATTAGCATGGTTAACTGACACCGTGACTCTGTGTGGTAGGAGCGTGATAGAGGATCGTGTTTGTAACGATACAAAGCGTTGACGAAAAAGCCTAATAAAGGTCTGCGTGAACCTCCACTGCCTCCTGCTGGTTGATTTGGGGACTTTAACCCTGCCGCTGGGACGCTCATACTTGCTTGTTACCACATTCCACCCGGCCACAATAAGAGACCGGCCATTATTTACCTCTGCTGACTCTGACACCGGCCAAAATTGGAGACCCGGCCTTTAATTGAATACAGGCCTGTATTGGAGGATTTACGGTATTTGTAAATGATGTCTACATCCTCACACTACAAAAGACCATAGTAATTTATTCTTGATGTTGTAACGTTTGTGTTTGCACTGAATGGAAATATAATGTTAATGATTAAATATGTTTCCCTCTTTAGATACGTTGTTTGAAAGCTGTACGAAGAACAGAGAAATAACTACCTGATAAGTAAAAGCAACTGTTGCATTGAAGCGCACGCGTGTGCTGGAAACCCGTTTGATTGACTCCAGGAACATCTGAACATCTCTTGACCTCCGCCCCTTTTCTCATTCCTGTCCCATGACCAGAGCCAGCTCTTGGCGGGAGGACCGGTTTCACTAAAACAGCCAGATCTTTTGAGACTGATCTAGGTAATTTATTTGTCCTGTCGGCAGGGAGGAGGCTGATATAGTGATCTGGGCCAGGCATCTTGCAGATTCAGTTCTGTGTCAACACCGAGGTACTGCTGGGAGTGACTTCAGCATGAGTCAGCCGTTTCTCCGGTTCGGTTTTACACCCTCTCTCCCGTTCTCACTAAATCTGAGTCCACACAGAGCTCCATGTGAAGCGTCACGTGGTGCAACAAAAGCCATCCTTAGGGAATATCAGTCACCTCCCTGGGCATTAAATAGTTAGCTAGGAATAATAAATGTGTAGAGCACCTTCTGTAGTAATCTGGATTTTGGTTCTGAATCAGACTTGATTCATTACAGCATGAGCATGTTGCTTTCTCAGAGAAACAAAACATCTTATCACATCTCTTATATCAATACATCTCAGTTATGATCTCATGGAATAAACATGAGGTTAAAGCATTAACTCTGTGCACTAAATCCGACCCCGGTCCTCCCAAATGTACTAAAATTCATCTTTGTTAAAATGTGCTGTCTTGTTTTTGCACTTTTTACCCCACGATAATGAATTATTCTCTTTTATTAAGCTACTAAAAAGTGTCTAAACAGCTTTAAGGTCTAAACACTTTGACTCCTTGTTTTTCGGGCTGAGAATACAACACCAGCATTCTTCTTTCTTTTGTTATTATAAAAGCAATTTTTTTTGCTGAACACAGAAACTTTATGACTTGGTCCTGCTATTTCCCGGACCTTAGACTCATCACAGGGCTGTGACGAGGCATCCGTCCCTACTAGAGACCACTGCGAATGTCATAAAAATATGAGTAAAGATTTTAAATTCACTTCTATCATCTGTATAATAAAATATCCTTCTCTCTGTTTTTATCAAAGTAGTTTTAAACAAAACATCTTTCATTTCTGATTAATCTGTCTAAATGATCCTAAAAACAGACTTTTAAAACGACAAGTTGATGTTGGTGTTCTGAAAAAAACAACAGGGTCCTCTTTCCTCCTTTTTTCGGTTGACTTATAGAATCTCCTTACAGTAAACATGATGGCTTTACTTGGAGAGGGCACTTAGGAAGAACAACTGCAGAGCTGCTCAAGGACTTTTAGTGCTTTCAAATACATCATAACAGCTAAACTCCAAAACGACAGGGAGAGGAAAATATCCAGAGAGTAATTAAAACAGCCTGGAAAATGATCAGACTCAATCTTCCTAAAATGGAAAATATCTCTAACAAGATTCTGGAGGAGGAACACACCCCTCTCATCAGATATTTTTGTTATTCCCATCTGGAAAGCACAGCAGAGCCCCTGAAGCTCATACCTCCAGGCTGAAAAATGACTTCAGGCCAAGAGTCATCACTGAACTAAACTCCATCAAACATCTTCCAAACCCTGCTGCCTTCCCCTCTTCAGCACCACCACCTCTCTGGACTCCATCGCTCTGTGATTATCTGGTGTGTGGAAATCAGTCGTAAACTTTTGTGCATAAACCTTGGGACCTACAATATGTGTGTATTGTATTTCACATTATTTATCTATTGATGCTGTCTCTGCTTTTAGGGTTCAATATGGACGCTGAGCAAACGTTGATGTACAATTTGGTGCAATGAAAATAAAATGTGTGTGTGTGATGCTGGATGTGGCATGTTTGTGAGGTAGTTCTAGATTAATGTCCACAGTTTTAATCAGGTTTAACAACCTTTATTGATTTACTGTACCAAAATATATATAAATAAATAAAATCTACAGAAAAAAACCCTCAAGAACAGGAAGAATGAGTGAATTTTCAGAGTTGTATCAGCTGTAAATGCAGCATTTTGTGTTGTTGTGAAGGTTTGCGAGAGGGTGTGTTGCAACCATTAAGTTCCCTGCAGAAACAGAGGTTCAGGGGTTGGATCTCCTGGTGCCTGTTTGCTGCTAGCCAACAGCGTATCACTTTTTGCATATTTTCATGTGCTTCTCTGAGGTCACACTGTGCTAATAGTTCTCACAATGGGCCTGGGACAGACCCTTTCTGCTTGGAAATGTATTTCGGAGGGATTTTTGTCTACTGTAACACCCATCTTGCATGTCTGCAACATATTTTTCCGTACTCATAAACAAATACGTCGAGTTCAAATTAACCACTTACAAAGTGCTTTCTCACATGCTAACAATCGGTGAATTAGCTCTGAAATATTGATTATTAAGCATCTATCATTTATTCTTACTGACCGAATTTTACAATAGAAATATAATTAATTAAAGGAATTCTTGAAATACTCTTAATTATTGGTAAATTAGGAGACAGTTGCTTGTTAAAGAAAAGCTTTTAGGGTAGTAGTACAAGAATAGATGTTCTACCCTAAAACACACAATCTATTCTTTTGCCATAAAAACTATTTACTGGTATTAATGAAACACAAATAATTAGCTTTAAAATGGAAACATGTTTCCCGTCCTAAAGTAAAAGCTGCTCAGAACTACTCCATCAGTAGTTTGACATTTATTAACCAATATTGGCCTTTTTACAGTTATCTGATGTATATCGGTGCAAACCAATTTAGATTTAGAGGTGTGAATCTTCACTATACTCCTGATTTGATCCAATATCTCAATGAATTTTGTCTTGATTTGTTTAGATTTATAAACAGAAATATCAGATATCTGCTTTTTTTTAATCAAAACGTGCCTGACACAACATTCCGTCCCCCAAAAACTTTCCATTCACAATGGTCTTTAGGACAACGTAAAAGTGTAAAACATTTAAAACATTCAAGAAGATTAAGCAAGGTAAAAAAATCTGTTTCCTCATTCAACAGTCACAGGCTGTGGGGAAAACATGCTCTGCAGATGCAAACAAAATCTTAAAACATACTAAAAATCTATAGGACTTGTCCATTTCTTGCCTTTAATTTAGGTTATAAAATCTATAACGGTTCCATATATTAGCTTTAGATGTCTTTGAGCAACTTTAGAGTCAATATTTATGCTGCAGTTCAAGCGCATAAGAAATTAAATCAAATGTTTGGCTTGGTTTGGTATTTAGTTTGAACCCAATGGTCTCATTTCAGAAATGTTGGAGCATGAATCAAATTCTGTTCCCTTTGGGCGTCAAAGCAAATCACCAGTCCCCTTTAATTCCCAGTTTGCCAATAAATTCACAGCAAACTCGGACAAAAAAGTGGAGCCAGCTGACAGAGAAGTTACCAACAATCTACCAAACATCATGTTGTTTCTGCTGTTGGTGTTGTGAAGAGAAACGTTAGCCTACCAGCCGAGACCAGTGGCGGCACCGGGGGGCACGAGGGGGCGCTATAGCTACCCCTGAATTAGTCATAGCACCCCCAAGTAAATATAAGATTTTTTTTATTTTTTTTACAATTTAATTTTAATTTAACGTGTGGATGTGATAATATTTAACATATAAAACAAAAATAATCAGTAAATTATCATATAGATGGTAAAAACTTAAACCAAAACAGGAAATTGATGTTAACCTTTGACCTCATTTTCCACCTGCGAACCAGTGAAAGGTAGAGCTAGTGGTAAAATGGATCGGTTTTTGTTGCCCAAATTTCCACGGGTTCAGTCAGAAATGAATAAATCTTTGGAAGTGATCTCAGACCCACAAAAACCTACAGATCTGGATGAAGAGAGTCAACCCTCAACCGCCGCAGCAGTCGAGGGTTTTGCCACTGGAAATGCTAACACTAACGTTAGCTAACCTTGCAACACTATAGATGGTTTTCTGTGTGGCTGTATGCGTTGATGACTTCATGGAAAAGTCAGCGATTGTTCATGTTTATGATGTATATTAATGATTGTTCCCGGTGTTGTTGAGGTTTTGTGCACGCATGTGTATCTCTGGACCTTAATAAAGTGTAAGAATATGCCAAATATATTCTGCTACAGTGTTTTAGAGAACAATAGGTACACATGACCACTTCCTTCATAGCACCCTCAATAAAAAGACTAGCTCCTTCATAGCACCTGCAGAAAAAAATTTCTGGAGCCGCCACTGGCCGAGACGTTCCGTCACAGGATCACGCATTGATCAATACAGCTGCATCTGAGGGAGTATACAACTTGAAAAAAGATCAATGCTGCTACTTTTGAATATATACATAATATAAACAGGTTTTTTAGTCAGAGTACTTCCCAAACAAATTAAAGTGAAACTTAAAGAACAACTTTGATGTTTTTATTATTATTATTATTTTAATGCTTTACTGAAAATGATTGGATCAGGACTCTGAATCAGATCAGGAGAAAGAAAACGTGATCAAAACATCCCAAATTCTATATTTTTGTACTAATCAGGATGAGGCCCGCCAGTTCTGCCACTGGGTTTAAAAGGGGGTTCATCTAAAATGCCCAAGTACAGAAATGAAAAGCTTATTTTTTAAATATGTCCTGTATTGATTTTTATTTCTGGCTGCCTACCAAACATATTAGTTCCAATAAAAATGTGTCTCCTTCTTGTAAATTATTACCCGTAACATTATGACCTAAAAATAAAAGCAGAAATCTCAACATTAAACACTGCTCAGGTCTTTAGAAAATGATTTGAAATAAAACTGGCAGATTTACAAGAGAATGTTCCAGAGTTAGACAAAATAACTTTTAAAAAATGTGTCAACTTTCGCAACTAGAAGTTGTGCGTTTTATCTGGTCGTAGTCAAATTTAGAATATGAATAATTGTCAACTTGATCAACAAGCTAGAGCTTGATTAATTACATTTATTTACCACATCCATCCATCCATTTTCATAGGACTTCAGAGGATTTATTTACCACAAATAGATCTAAATGAGTACATTTAAAAAAAAACTCTGAATCAGTTTATTGAGGGTCAGTGATTAATAGCTGGTTATTAATACGCGCATTAGCACAGACACCAGGTCACACCAGTGAGAGAGATCTGGGCATTTTTAAGCCTCCAGAGAACAAATCTGTAGTGTGACTGAATTCAGAATTTATTAACTTGTCATAGTTATTGGAAGTGCACAACCAGAGAGGGAAACACAGATTTAACCCTCCCACTGTCCTAATGGGTGTGACCCCGCGAGGAAAGTTGACCATTGAGCAGGATTGATAGTTTATCCCTTGAAGTCCATGTGGCAGGGGTGAGGTGGTGCTCACTCCTCATCCCTGCCACGTGGACCCAAGGGATAAACTAGCAACCCTGCTCAATGGTCAACTTTCCTCGCGGGGTCACACCCATTAGGACAGTGGGAGGGTTAAGGTATTAGTTGCATCCACTCACTACCTAAAAGCTCGTTTATTTTTACCCAAATATGATCCTTGTAATAAAATGTTTTTGTCTGTTTTATTTCCTTTTGTTGATGTAACCATAGGTTATGCATAAGCTAAATATGAAGTTATTTTGGTGAAAAACTCTTTAATGTATGGGCAGAGTCAATAGCCTGGCACGCCATCCTATGTATGTTAATATAGTCTGGCCATGCCCCTGAGACAGATCTCAGTCATGGAGCAGAATCTATGAATGTCCCCATGCGCTATTGGACTGCACTTGGACCAATCAGAGCAATGGACAATGTGACATATTCATAACTACTGAAATCAACGGTGCACTCCAATATTTACCATCAAAGAAGCAAATACATACTTATTCAAAATAAATTATCTAAGTACATTTATCTGCTATTGACTCAAAGTCAAAGTCTAAATTGACCAAAGTCAATACCAAACCCATTTCAAACAAGTGTTCCTGGGCTCTGTCGCAGCTCTGGTGCTAAGACCTCCCAGTGTCTCTCTACAATTGTAGAGCGCTGTGATTGGACTGACCTAAAACAGTTCAGGCCAATGGAAGACCTGTTGAGGCCTGCAGAGTCATATAATGCTTATATGTAAAATAATAATTATTATTATATCAATCAATCAATCAATCAATCAATCAATCAATACTTTATGAATCCCAGAGAGAAATTTGAGTTTCAGTACATAGAGTTCAGAGATCAGACATACATGGGCAAGACACATGACAAGAATTGGTGACTGTGGTCATTCGCAACCCGAGTCGCGCTACCTTAATAGAGAGAAGAGGGTTTACAAGAGGATTGGTTCAGGTGGAGGGAAAAAAGGCACTTCAGAGTTACTCTCCAGCAGGATGGCAGCTTTGCTCTGCAAAAAAAAAAAACACCTCAACAGATACAAAAAAGACTTCAGACAACACTAAGTAACATGACACTCCATTAGGAAGGCGGGGGGGGGGGGGGGGGGGGGATCCTGTTTCCCCCAGTGAGAGCAGCCATCTCCGGCGCTCATCTACTGTACAGTCACAGGTGGGAGGGAGATCTTTGGAGAAGCAAAGAGTGCATTGACTCCCACAGAATGATGACCTCGCCAGGCTGAAATCCCCCAATCTGAAGGCGGGGGTTAGGTCGGGTTTTCACAGCATCTGTCTGCATTCCTTCGTGGGGGTTTTATTTGCTCGCTGCTCAAGGCTACCAGGGCGTCAGATTCAGATAACAAGAATTTGTTTTGGTTAGGCTGAGATAATTTTCCTCTCTGCCTTCAGTCTTTAAACTGATCATTCCAGTCCTTCAGTGAAGCCAATTTTGGGTTTTTAAACCTGTCTATATCGTCCGGTGACTCTCTCCGAGATGACATCCATTTTGCGCTCTAATACCAGTATCGCAGCTAGAACATTGTCCAGCTTATGATTCACCTCGAGTAACGTCCCATTCTGAGAAGTCTCCACATGGACGGTGCGTTCCGTGGGTACGGGTCGCCCTCCAATCGCTCCCGTCTTCCCAATTTTCCAGAAAACCAGGTATCCTCCCATTCCAATCAGGAGAAATCCAGTGATCATCAGGCCGAATATCCACACGTCTTCGACATCCTCAGTGGACAGCTGGCTGAGGCATATGATCTTCCACTCCTTACGGGAATCCAAAATATACCCCACCGGGTGTGACCTCCACTCGCATTGAATGACCAGTTTATCAAATCCATGGTTAGAAATGCAGAGAAGCGCTCTGTGGGCAGACGGAACAAAGAGCCTTGGGAAAAAAAAGATAAGGGAGCGAAAGAGAGAAGCGTCTGTACTCCTTGAGTGCCTTGAAGAAAAAGAAGAACAAAGTAGAATTTTCAGCCAGCTAGCCATTCTATTTGCTCACTCAGGGTTGGGGTCCCTATCTCTAAGGGAGAGTCCAGCCACTCTGTGGAGAAAACTCATTTCGGGCGCTTGTATCCGGGATCTCGTTTTTTCAGTCACTCCCCAAAGCTTGTGACCATAGGTGAGGGTAGGACCGTAGATGGACCGGTAAAGCGAGAGCTTTGCCTTCCAGCTCAACTCTCTTTTCACCATGACAGACCGGTACAACGCTCGCATCCCTGCGGATGCAGCACCAATCTGCCTATTGATCTCCATTTCCACCTTTCTCTCTCTAGTGAACAAGACCCTGAGATAGTTTAACTCCTCCACTCATCCCTGACATGGAGAATGCATTCTACCCTTTTCACGCTGGTCTTGAGTTGGAAAAATAATGTTTGAAGTTACTTTCACTTGCAATATTGTACATTTAAACATCTGAAGATCCCAGTGCTAAGGCTGGCCTTATTGTTTCTGCTGTAAAATGACATGATAATAAAGCACCATCATGCACCGGTGATCTTCTCAGTCCCTACACCCCAGCAGGTCCCTGAGGTCCAGTGGCCAATGCCTACTGGTTGTGCAGCACCAGGCTAAAGACCAAAGGTGACATATCATTTGCTGCTGCGGCCCCCAGACTCATGAACTCTCTCCCCCTGAGCCTGAGATCAGTGGACTCAGTGGTCTCCTTTAAAAAGCAGCTGAAAACTCACTTGTTCAGGCTGGTTTTGGTGTGACCATCATCACCCTCTCCTTATTCTGCTCTTGTTCCACCTTTCCCGGGATCCACTGATTTCCCTCTTTCCTATTCATTTTGGCTCTCCCCCTTTCCTTACATTTTAGCACAAAGTTTTTAGTCATTTTAAGACATTTTTAAATCCTTTTAAAAAATCTTTTTAATATTTTAAGTTTTTGTTTTTGTGAGGTGCCTTGTGATTTTTATGTTATATAAAAGATTGCTTTTTTTCTTTTCTTTCTGATATTTTTAATTTTAATCAGTTTCTTCACAATAGTTTAATCCATTTTACATTCATCAATGATTTTGGTGATGATGCTGAAAGACAAAGTGCAGCTAAACACTTTTAATTACCTTTTAATTTTTGCAATGATCATGTTAAAACTAGTCTGAGGCGGTGCATTCCTTCATTATTAAACATTGATTCATCTGAAAAACAGAACCCACTCTCTGAACATGCCCATTCAGCAGCGTCTGAAGAGAAGAGACCTAAAAGGAGGCCAGACGTTGAAACGTTCAGCTGCCCTCTATATTTAGAGGCTGTCTAAGTATGGAAAACTCACACTTCCTTTTTTCCTAGAGCAGAGTGCTGTCGGACAGACCTCACCTGAGCGAGTTCCTCTAAGTGAAGTAAAAAGCTGAAGTCCTGTTTTCACTCTAAACCAGACACTTCCTCCCCACCCATTTGCTGCCAGGGCTTGTCCAATAAACATGGACCCCATTTACTTTCTTTACTTTGCTGCTGCTTGACAGGTGGTCCCCGAAAGTGGGTACCTGGGAATGGGACAGGAAGCAAATTCATGAAGTGCTGCTCTCAAACTCAGACTGGAGCTATCATCAGTCTGTGGTGATGAATCACTTCTGTAAACATCTTAACCTAAAAAAGAAACCCTGATTTTAGGCTTTGCTTCAGTCTGGTCTTACTCTTTGTGTATTTAATGTGTTTCAGGGAAACTGCTACTACCACGGAGAGGTGGAGGGTCATGCCAACTCGGATGTCAGCCTCAGTATCTGTTCCGGGATTAAGTAAGTAAGATTAAAGATATTGGCCAGAGGCAAAATTCCTTAGACTGGCATGTGTAAAGAAGTATTAAAACATCAGATGGAAAAAGGTTTTTGGATTTTCACAGCTGGAATTTTAAGAAAATCTGATGACAGAAACTAACTTCCAGTCTATGCCCTGGGCAGCTGGTGATGTTTCACAAGATCTGCTGAAACAGCTATAGTAAACAACTCCCGACTCCAGTGTTTCTGCGTTAGAGTTGTCGCAGAGAACAATGTGTCATCAGTCAGGTGTAGCTTCTGAAGCCTCTGCAAGTCGGTCAAATTTGTTTTGTCTCTGGGAGACGGCGACAAGAACAGATATCGGATTACCGGAGAAGTTCAACCCAACTTCGATCCAACTAGCTGGATATCACTAAAGGAGGTGCAGACATGTTTTTGACCGTTTAACTCAGAAGACCCGCAATTCTATTTGGTCACCAGGAAGGATTCTGTTCATCTTCAGAACCAAAATCGTTGCAGTTTGTTTACTTTTCTTAAATATTTCATTTCTGTGCTTGAGGATGCTTAGGTCCTTCAATGTCTGTAGCAAGATGCTGCAGATCTTCTACAAGTCTGTTGTTGAGAGTGTAATCTCTTCAGCCATCGTCTGTTGGGGTAGTAGCATCAGAAGCTGGGACCTGAAAAGGCTCAGCAGCCTAAAAAAAAGGCTGGTTCTGTTCTGGGGCCGACTGTGGAACCACTGGAGGAGATAATGCAAAGAAGGATTCTCCAGAGAATCAAGAAAATTCTGGACAACCCTGAGCATTCTCTTCATAAGACTGTCCGACAACGGAAGAGTGTCTTCAGTCAAAGGCTTCTTCAGTTTTGCTGCAACACTGACCGCTACTGGAGATTCTTCCTGCCAACAGCCATTGTAATGTACCATAACTCTTTGATGACTTGATTATTATTATTATTCTGAGCTACTACAGCAATCAATTTCCCTCTGGGATTAATAAAGTATTTGTGAATTGAATTTGAATGCTAATGGGACTCGTCTGGAGTCCAGAAGTAGCGGTGCAATTCCGGATGGACTTAAAGATGAAGGTTAATATTTTAGATCAGACCTATGTTATTTAAAAATGCGTGTAGGACACAGATATATGCCCCAGATCTTTTGCTGCAGCTGTAAATGCAGTTTTCCTAATAATTAAGAGCATGAAAGTAAACAAAATACAGTCGTTCACAATACTAGGAACAGCAGCTACCTTGTTTTGTGTTGGAGTGACGTATGCGGAACACAGTTCTTCGCTGTATGGAGGAGAGGATTTGGGTTTTCTGTAGTGATTCATGACAAAAGTCCTTAACAAAACGAAAAACTGAACCCAGTTTATATTTATATAGATGGTAAAGTGTAGTTACACTGCACCAATACCTTTAAGTAAGTTTTTCTCCATGCTTATTGAAAACCAGGAAGTCTAAAACTCTGGGGTTTTTTGTTGTTGTTGTTGTTGTTTTTTATTATTTTAAATGTTTTGATTAAATTCATGTGCCATATGAGTTTTACGGTTTAGTTGGAGTCAGGTGGTGGTGTGTCCCATTTCCTACATCACTAAAACTTGTCTCACTTGTGAGAAAATGTTAGTGGAGCTGATAACCAAACATCAGCCACGTGTTCACATCAACTTCCTGATTAGGTTTTTCTTGGACAACCAAAAGTTCATGGGATTCTTTTTCTCTGTGTGGAAGTAGATTGTTATTAGAATTTCTACTAATCAAGTAAGGTTTTGCTTCCAATTTTTGGCACACACACACACACACACACACACACACACACACCCACACACACACACTGTTTTTGTTGGCTTTAACTGAACAACTCCTGCTGGGTTTGGGTGTCCTGATGCGATCTACATGGTTCAGATCCTTCTTTCAAATTAGGGTAAACTTAAAGAGCGGGTCAATTGAGCCTCGGAGTCCTTCTCCATCCACGTATCAATTTTAAAAAATGCAATATTAGTAGGCGTTGCCTGGAGGACCGAGAGGGTGGAGCCGCGGCAGTGACGAAGACGACGGCTAACTAGACGATGCTAGCTCCCTTCACTCTATGCAGTTATTAGAAGTGGAGGATGTTTCTCCCCCTCCTTACCCAGACACTCGAGAAGAAAGGGACCAAGTCTATCTGGAGGAGACAAGCGGACCTGAGCCTTATTGTTTTGAGCTTGTGAGTTGCCTGAAACTCTCAGAACCGACCCAACAGAACCACCTTTGAATGGTAAGTAGCCGTTAGCCATAGCATTGGATTAGCTGTAGTGTTTGGCTCCATGGCCCTAAGAAGCTAGTATTCAGCATGTTTTAGAGGTTTATCTGCTTCAGCACACCTGGTTTTAATCAGCAACAAATAGCTGAGCTGCTTAACAGCTAATCTAACCTGTTAAAGCAGGAAAATCCACTGAAACGTGCTGGATAGCAGCTCTCCGGTAGCCCTGGGCTCAAGTTACAGTCTGCTGCATATAAAGTTATGAAAATACCCCATGAGAAAATTATTCTGTAATGTGTTCAGCTCACTAAAACTGCCCTGATTTATTTATTTACTGATAACAGCTGTTCTCTTGGTTCTAGGTCCTCTGGTGTCTGCAGCTGGTCTGGTGTCGTCAGGATCAGGAGCTTCCAGAAGAATGTGCCTTTCAATGACTCTTTCCCCCTTATTTGTTATATTAATTAAATAAATCTCAATTTATATATTTCCTGTTTTTGTTCATGTCCATAAATACTTAAACATGATTGAAATTAAAACGAGCTTTTAACAGTGAGGTGCTAGTTTAAATCATCACAATAGAGCTAGTTAAACATGCAATGTGATATTTAAATTAATGTAATTTATAAATATCCAATAAAATATCAAAACTGGAATCTATATGAGATATTTGGCAGCACAAAAAAACTTGTCAAACATAATATTTATTATAATAATTGTAGGCAGACAGGAGACAGAGCTGATGGAGTTTCTCAGTCATCGAAGGATGGCTGAAGGTTTTCCAGGAACAGGAGATGTGGTGTTGTCTCTTCTCTCTCCATTCTGCCAGATGGGCTGATAGGTTACAGGTGTGAGGACATCCTCATGCTGTCATAACCAGATGACAGGAGCTATCAGGTGATCAGCCAGGCTAATGAGATGCAGAAAGAAAACAAATTCAGGACAGTGTACAATATGTGGTGTTGCTCACCTTATGTGCTCTTATAGAATATTAACGTGTGCCTGCCTCATGGTGTAGAGTCCATATTTTGCTGAGTGTCCTGCAATAATGCAGGTTATTAGTTAATTTACTTTTGATAGCAAAAACAAAATATTAATGTAAAAGTTGTTTTCCAGGTGAATCAGCTCACACGTCACCACCAAGTGTCACGGGGGCAGAATCAGTAGCCTCCGTCATGATGTAATCACATACTTATTTAATTGTTAATATCTTAAAAATTCTGAAATGTTTTAATTTTTTTTTACCTTGAACAGTTCACTGAGCTTGCACTGTCACTGAGGTGGAAGCTGAAATCAACAGCAGACACCTTACATCTTGGTCTTTTAAGGGGGTGTGGCCGCTGCTCTGGGACCTTCTGGAAGATGAATTTTCATCATGGTCCCCGTGGGTCACCAGACACACTGCGGCTGTGAACTCCATTCTGGCTGGCTATGTAAAAACAAAGAAGCAGCACATTTATAAATGTTTAAAAGAGCATAAAATCACGTGTAACAATAATCTGTAAAACAAATTAAAACTAGAAGGTAATAATAAAATGTTTACATAGAAGATTATTAAAAATAATTCACCTTTGCTACAGGGAAGGTTTCACATCTGCCTGGACAAGTGCATTCTTGCAGCTAAATCAGTCTGACAGCCAGTGTCTTGGGTAGATTTAGCCTGAAAAAAATATATAAGCACCTTGTTGTTGGGAGTTTATAAAGTCAGATAATATACAAAAGAATCTCCTATGTAGGCGCTTTATAACATTCCTAGTGTGTGATCGTTGTTATAACGTAAAAGTCAGTCATACATGATGTGGAGAGCCTGAAATGTGACCTCCTGAACAGAATTCCTTACAGAACCGGGTCACAAGCTGGATTTCACGCTGTAATGCTGTCTGTCAACTAGTGCTGCGTCAGTTAGAGCCACTGTTGCAGAATTACCGAATGACTAGCAAAAGGAAGTGAACCACGTCTCTCAGACTTTGCATTTAGGTAGGGAATTGTCTTTAGAAGATGTTAAAACGTTTATTTAGCTTACTCACCTCAGACTGGAGCCCGCCGTGGTGGGGGAGCAGAGTCGGTGGGCTGCATCTAAATCGCGGAAGAGCCACGGAGGGCAGCCTCCCTCTTCAAACGGAGACGTGCAGAATCGTGGGTAAAATGCCCACAGAGTCACCGCAAGCATACTACACTACACCTACTCGCCAATACTAAGACGATATGGAACACTAAACCCGAACTACTTTCCCAATTACACTAACAGCCAAACACTAACTAAACTACAATATCCAACAGCCAAGCTAACACTAAATAAGTATTTATAACACTAAAAGATATGCTAAAGACTAGGATATGCTAACGCTATATGCTAATGCTGAACTACCGCTGACCTCCTACGCTCGCTTGCAAATCCAACTCCCACTCGCCACAGGGCGTGGCCGAGACGCTCGTTGCTTTTATAACTGGCACGGAGCTGCTACGTAGTACTCTACTGGTTTATGTAGTATTTTACTCTTTAGCCATTGGCTAAAATTTATTCAAAATGACTCAAATTCTATGTTTTCAGCTGAAGGTGGCGCATTACTGTGGTTTTTAGACAGAATTTTTAATTTTTAAAGAAAATGCACCAAAATGCTAAAATAAAGAATGCACACATTTAAAACACTATTAGACACTCATTTATACAGTTCATCAGCAAAAAAAAAGTTAATTTAGCCGTTACTTGCTCTTTAATTTCTTTGAATTATCTTTAAAATTTCTAGCCAGTCTTAACTGGAATGACTTGTGTGCTCATTCTCCCAACTTTCTCCTACAATTCGGTTCATTGTTAGATTTTAATCACTTTTCTTTTTAATTTGCTGTTACGATTCAAAATTAATCAAATTAATAATGAAATCAAAACAAGGCACAGCTGAAGAACATCAATGCTGCAGAAATTGGAAGGGCTGGAGCACACTGACCGTTCATTGTGCAAAGCCTGACTAACGTTGCAACACTGTCTGTGTCTTCATCGGAGTCTTCGACAGTGTTAGTCAGTATTTCACAATGAATTGTTAAGCTGGTCAGTGTGCTCCAGTCCTCTCTGTTTTTAACAAATGTAATCAACCCATCCATTTACAAATACATAAACATTTCCAAACCATGATACCGCCACCACAAAGTCCCTGTACTGATGTTTATTTAAGCTCAAACCCATGATCTACAGTTTTGATGAGAGTTTTAATGGTTTATAAACTTGTTTGTTGACATGCAGACTGCTGTCATGGGCGAAGACACAAAACCGAGAGAAAATGTGAAAAGTATCAGTTGAAATCGTGTGAGATTTGCACCTATGACATAAAGGCAAACAAAAAGATGCAATCCCGCAAGTTTTATTATCACAATTTAAAAAAAAATGTCCAAAAATTTCCTGTTTGTCTTATAATCACCATCGTTAATATCACACGTTTTACACCCTATGCCTTTTTATAATCACAGTTTGCAATAATAGATCTTTTTTTTTCACTGTGTTTTCAAGTAATATTTCTTCAGAGGAGTTTAAACTCACCAGCTGTGCATCATTTCATAAAGGTGCCATTAAATTATAGCAGTTAGCTACAAAGGTTAGCAGAGATTACACTGCTTCAGCGCTATTGAAAATCAGGTTTTGAGACTTCAGACAAGCGAGAAGTTTTATTGTTGGGAACACTTTATTTGCAGATGTCAAACTGCAGAAATGATTGCAGCAATGTCTTTGGACTCTCGCCAAAATGTTTTCATAAGTCAGCCGAAAATCTAAACCCTCTACAAAGTGATTTAACAGGCCGAGTCTGAATTGCTGCTGACCTCGGTCGTAATATTTATTTATTTGTTTCAGTTTCTCTGAAAGCTGTCTGCGCGGTGACAGATCAATAAAACAGGCTTTGACAGACGCGCTCGCTCCACCAGACATGAATAGTTCCTGGTTTGGGTTGGCAGCCGTCGGACTCGTGGGGTTTGCTTTAGTGTGAATCCATGTGGTTTGAAATGTTGCTCAAGCTTTAGGAGAATCTCACCGAGTCAGTGAGTGAGGAGGATGTCTGTTTCAATTCTAAACGCTGCAGCTGTGACATGAGAGATTCACATGATGCCAGTTCATGTGCGTGAAAATGAAAGCTGTGATGATCTGGTTCTAGAGCTGAAGTCGACACTGTGATAATATTAACACCATATCAGATGAATTAGTGTTCTAGTGTCTCGCTTGAATTTAATTTGTTACCTATTACAGCAAGTGAAACGCTTACCAGAAGCTTCATCTAGAATAACTTTAGAATGAAACTGCAACATAAGAGGAAGAGCAGGGTTGTTTGTGTGTGCACCCAAATGTGTGTGTGTGTGTGTGCACACTTCTTAGCGGGCATTCAAAGTCGAGGGCTCAGAACTTACTGATGAAAAAGTCTCATCTAAGGACCGTTCCTAATCCCCTAGAACTGATAATAGGCCGTAGAATCATAAGCTCCTTAAAATAATAGACAACACAGCACATCCTCAAAATAATGATGAAGTGTCTCCTTTAGGATAAAATGCACATCCTGAAACGAGCACACCTGGAATCTGTAATTCATGCTTTTATCATCTCCCGACTGGATTACGCAAATTTCATTTTAATTGGTTTACCTGCCTCCGCTCTCAACAGGCTTCAGGTTGTACAGAACGCGGAAGCCAGGTTTTTAACAAACACCCCTAGAAGAGACCATATCACACCTGTACTGGCGCGGCTCCACTGGCTACCCGTAAACTTCAGAGTCACTTTTAAAATCCTGATTTTTGTTTTTAAGGCCCTGAATGGTCTGGCTCCGGATTACCTGTCTGATCTTGTCACTCGTTATGTGCCAAACTGGGTCTGCTGATTTCCTGCTGCTTCGCGTTCCAACAATGAAATACAAAACGTGGGGGCAGCGTGCTTTTGTCTATGCTGCTCCGACACTCTGGAATGCTCTTCCTCTTTCAGTGAGGCTGGCACCATCCCTCCTCAGTTTCAAGTCGCTACTTAAGGCCCACTTTTACGACCAGGCATTTTTAAATCCCTGACTTTTACTATTTTACTATGTGTCCTTTTATTGACCGTGATCATCTGCTTTGTTGTGTATTTTATTTTTGACCGTGTTTTGTTTTATATTGTGTTTTCACTTTTTATTCTGTACAGCACTTTGGTCGGCTGCCTTGCCGTTTTTAAATGTGCTTTATAAATAAAGTTGGTATGGTATGGTATCCTACTTGCCTCCATGTGCAAAACTTTGAATTTCACATCACCACTGAGATGCATTATAATATGCTTCCATTGCATTTTTTTAGCTCAATCTAAACGTGTTCTAAACCTTTTTGTCTGGCGTGCATGTGTGTGTGTGCGCGTGTGTGTGTGTGTGTGTGTGTGTGTGTGTGTGTGTGTGTGTGTGTGTGTTTTCCTGCAGGGGTTTCATATCACTTGGAGGCAGAGCCTACATGCTGGAACCATGCACTAGCTGCTCTGATGGGACACACTGGATCTACTCAGCAGAACACCTCAGCTTTGTTTCTGGCACCTGTGGTCATGATTTCAACATATCCCACCCTGCTGTGTTTGCAGACAGCAGCCCATTCAAGGCCTTTGGCTCTAGGGTAAGAATTTCTTATCCATTCTTTATCTGCCTTTTTAAAAAGGAGAGTGAAACAATGGTAGAAAATGTGACATGAAACAGATGGGTAAGTATGCAGCAGTGATGAGTGGCTTTGTCAGTGGAGATAAAAGTACGCTGCAGTTTTCTAAGAAGTTTTAACTTAAAGTTGATCGACTTCAATAAGGAATAGTTGGGCTTATGGAGAGATAATGTGGAAAATAGCTCCATCTGCCTTTGGTTAACTGCTTAAACCTGGGCACAAATGTGATGGTCGTTGGACTGAGTGATTTGCATGTGGCTGCTTACAATGACCGGTGTTTCAGCTACAACCATCTCTGAAGAAATGTGAATCACGGGACTCACGCTGCACTGAGGCTAAGTTAATTTCTCCATCCATTCCTCTTTGAAAACTCATTTTCCAGGTCTACCATCTTTGCTTATTTAAATGTAACATCAAATAGACACCTCCCCCTCTGCTTCTGACATAAGAACAGGCCAGAGAACTGAAGCACATCATCGTTGCATTACACGTGAGTCAGTGTCAGGGTTGTCACGGTTATGTTTTAGTCTCAGACCAGGATCACCAAAAGATCTATATGCTGTGTTTTACAGAACAGTTTAATAAGATGTTGTATTTATTAATGTATTAAACATGTAACTCCTTAAAAGTGTGGTTCAGAATGTCACATTAGAGAGGAGAGTCTTATTTCCTGATATTTGGATATCTTGCGTCGGATTAGCTAACAGCAACATGAGTCTACCACTGACCCTGTTTGCTCTGCAATTTTGATGTTTTATCTCCACAAATAACACAAGCCTGGAGGAGTTCTGCTGTGTGGTGGAGAGGCTAATGCTAATAGTTAGCTTCTATGAGCTGAGAGATGCTCTGCTGCTGCTGTTCTTTGGACATTAAAGCAACAACAGTCTTCCCCTTTGTGAGTCAAGATGGGTGAGTCCATGAATGCTAAGTGACAAATCCTAGAGTTTCACGTCTGTTTTCTATCAGAAGCTAATGCAGGAGATAGGTGTAGGAGACTATTTTCATGTTCAGCCTGCATGAAAAACTCGGTGACTGATTATAATCAGAAATAATCATTAAAATGTGATTTCAGTGATCCACAGCTTTAACATTTATATACCAATGCATTTCTAATGTCAGTTTGGTCCTGACTGACCTTTATTGAGTCTATCTGAATCCAGACTTTAAGAATCACTGATGTGCACTCTAATGGTGAAAGACTTTCAAATCTGGATCATGGATTAGGGTTATTTATTTATTATTCATTCATTGTAATACCACCAAGTGTTAAAGCTAGAGATGCTTCTGGATCAAGGATACATTGTTCAACTTGGAAGAGTCTTTGAAGCAACAGCTTACAGAAAAATTACTGCAGAAGATCTTCAGGTAAAGTTATATTAGTTTGTTAAAAGTGTGCACTGTTTCAATTATTGGACAAACGGCTTCATTTAGTGGTACTAAATAAACTGTGTGCGTGTGGCAACCTCTAAAATGTTGTGGGGGAATGGTGGCTCAGGGGTTAGAACTCACCCTGTAATCGGTGGGTTGCAGGTTCAAACCCAAGCTCCTGCAATCATTTCTGTCGATGTGTCTTTGAGCAAGACACGTCACCCTTCTTGCCAGCTGGTGGTGGTCAGAGGGACCAGTGGCGCCTGCATAAGGCAGCCTCGCCTCAGTCAGAGCACCCCAGGGCAGTTTTCTGTAAAATAAATAAGTGTTGTGTATAGTTTTTGTATGTTGCTCCCCAGATTTCTGCACAATAAGTCAAGTATGGAACGATCAGTGAATTGTATATTGCCAACAAACCAGAATTATATATATATATATATATATATATATATATATATATATATATATATATATATATACATGATGTCAGAAGAGTTGGTCAGGTCCAGGGTACTGGGTCAACTTTTTGTTGAATCTCCCGTACAGCAGCATAGGTAAAAACAGCGGAACACACCAAACTTAAAAATCTCAAACCTACACATTTAACTCAAACTTATCCCTAAATATCTATATTCTATTTAATAATATTTTATTATTACTAATTTCCAAGTATATGTTATTCCATGGTCCTTAAACTACTTTAAATTTATTTTTATTGGGCTTATATGTTTATCAGACACTTTCATGCTAAGTGGCCTGAAGTTGTGTCTAACGCAAAGCAGTTAAATAAGCTGACATGCATGTTTTTGGTCTATGGCAGGAACCCAGATCAGCAGGAGAAAACCCATGCATGCACACGGAGAACATGCTAACTCCAGAAAAGGCTGCAGCCATGCTTTTGAACCCGTGACCTTCTTGCAGCGACTATTATTTTTGTTGAAACATTTTTTGACATAATGACCATCTCTAGGTAATGTAGACAAGGCATCACTTTTGTGCCGGTGCTGGTTTAGTTTCTAATACCCTTTTTAAAGTTAAAGTGTCGTTAGTCATCACACACTGGTGAAATTACTTCCCCATGTTTGACCTATCCCCATGGTGAGCTGCAGCTGTGGCTGTGCTCAGGAACTATTTGGTTGTTTAACCCCCCAATCCAACTCCTTAATGCATAGTGTCAAGCAGAGAGGCACTGGGTCCTAAGGTCTTTGGTGTGACCCAACTGGCATTTCAACACCAATCTCCCAGTCTCAAGGCGGCCCCACTCTACCACAAACCACTGAGAACGTTACCACAAAAGTAACAACAATCTCATCATTTATAACGTATTCTTGACCCAGGGTACCACTTTAATTACTTTCTCATCAACGAGTCTTTTTTTACAGTCTACTTTAATCTCCACATTCTGTCTTTTTTCAACACTTGAACCTAAATTTTGAAAATGGGAAACTTTCTTTTATTCTGACATTTGACAGCCCAAAGCTAAATTCATAATCCTAGTTTCTCCTAATCCTACAGGATCAATAGGTACTAAGGATGTTTTCTCTAGTTACACATTTACAGCTCTGGAGCACATTAAGGTTTCTTGTGTTTCACACATCACCCTCTAACTTTTCTTAAAATACAACAATTGTGATGCAGATATGGAAATGTGGCCTGTCATACATTTAGAGGCTACTACTTGTTAAGTTATTCATTCATCCCTTCAGTCTGATGGATCCATTAGTGCTTTAGAACATAAGGAGAACATTTGGAGTTAAAGTTAAATGCTTTTGCAAAGCACGTCAGCTGTTTAACGGCTCGATTTGTTCTCAACGTGAAATCGGACTGAGGGCTCCACCAAGTCCGCTCCATCCAGGATGGAACCAGTCATGGCGTTGACCTCCCGCGACCCCTCAGAGCATGTAGATAAATCTTTTGGGCCGCTTCCCTGTGAAGTCTCTGAGCTCAGGGGGAATAAAGCTTCATAAATAACAAGCACCGATAAGTGGAAAACTGATTTCACTGATTGTTATCTGAGTTTGAAGAAAGGCGTGTGGAGAAAAACAGCTGATTTACCAAGTCGGCGCAAACGGCAACAGAGAAGCATCTAAAAGATGAAACAGATGCTCGAGGACTTCCAAAGAGGTCAAGTAAACATGTTATCATGATTCAACATAAATACACGGGGCTTTCTGCTGATTTTTATATTAGCTGTCATTTTACTGAGCGGGCACTGACGTCAGTTGGAGCTAATCGTGTGAGTTTCCAGGATCGTGCTTTTTCCCACATTATTGGTTTTTATTCAGTCATCCAACATTTGGAATATTTTAAAAAATCTTTTATTGTGCAGCTTGATTTCTGCTGGTGATTAAGGAGCTGGCTCTGCTTGCAACTATTGTCTTTGGTTGTAAGCGAGCTGCAAAGTTTAAACACGAGAGAAGAAATCTTGACAACAAAACAAAGAAGAAATGGATAGAAATGGAGTTGGAAAAGGAACAAAAGAAGACAAGAAGGGCTCATATGGATGATTTATATCTGTGTTAAAAATATTGGTTTAATTTTCCTGCATAAGAGGTTTTTTAATGTTCTTTGTGCAGTTTTTTTATTTTATTTTTTTGCTGAGCTTGTAGTGATCATTTGTTACTCGATTGAACAGATGAGTTTCAAAGGGTAAAGCACCCCTGCAAAATAATCTGAAGATTAAAAAAGGAGAGGAAGCTGGTGCCAAAAATGTACACAAAAAGATGCTTTTCTGTAAAAGAAAAGTGTGCAGAGGGCTGATTTTTAATAAGCTGCTATGTGTTGCTCAAGGGTTTTAAGATAAGAAGTGGGTTGTTAAAGCGTTCCTGAAGAGCCAGAGATGATGGAGGAGTGAAGAGATATAACACGACTTTGTCAACATGATGAATTTCACAGACATTTGCGATTTTGTTGCAAGTTGAAAATTTGTACACGTTTTAGATGTCGATATTTTGTATTTTGTTGATGTTATGCAGTAAAAAAGAAGGAAACGACTACAAATTCAGCCATTCACAACAGAAAATTCAGAATCAATCATCCACCAATACGTTTTAGTGTATTTTCCATGTTTAAAATACTTTTTTGAAAGATTCTCATTTGCTCGTCCTCAAATGTGCACATTAAACCTGTTTTCAATTTCTTTCAATCATTGGATAAACCCCCGGGCTTCTGGCTCAAGCAGCGCTCGTGCCTTGCTGAAACATTTCTACTGATCTTCAAAACGTCTGCCTTTTCTAACGCGTCACATGTATGTGTTTGGAAAATACTCTTGGGAATCATTTACGTCTCTTGTGGGAAAATAAGAAAAGTATATTGGCAAATTTATTGATCAAATGCAGCAGTTGCTGCAGTACTACCATGAAAGTCTCTGCTGTCCTGACTCGACCGAGTGCAGAGCTGTCAGACTCTCAAATCACAACACTGTGCATGTGCGTGGAAGAGATAATTACATTTGTTATCAAATATTCAGTGGGCGGGTGAGATTATAACTCATATGTGCTCAGAGTAAAGAGGTCCAGTCCTGCTGAATACTTTGTGTGGTTTTTCTAAATTAAAAATGATCTGTTTTTCATGTTTTATTAAAAAGGAAGAAAACAGCAGCTGGGATCTGACTGCAGCATCGTGTTATAGACAATATGTGATTATAAATGCACATTAAGCTGTGTAACATTAGCTACAGCGTCATTAGCTCGCCTGACCTCGAATCATTATTCAGTTTATGCAGAGGCAATCGTTTTTTTCTCCTCTGTTGGAGAAAATACAGATATAAATTTAAATCCAAACACTCATCGAAGGAATACACATCAAATTAAGTTAATATTGGGTTAAGAAATGATGGATTTATGATCAAAGATTTATGTTTTTTTATTATTATTATTTATCATAATCGGTCACTCCGTGTTTAACATGTAGGCTGAACATGAAAATAGTCTCCTACATCTTCAGTACAGGCCAAAAATTTGGACACACCTTCTCATTCAATGTGTTTTCTTTATTTTGTTATTTGTTGAGGTATTTGTGGAGTTATTTGTGGAGATAAAACATAAACATTACAGAGCAAACTGAGTCAGTGGTAGAGTCACGTTGCTGTTAGCCAATCTGAGGCGAGATGTCCAAATTTCAGGAAATAAGACTCTGAGGCTACTTTCTACTCCAGTTGAATTCTCCATCCTCAGATAGGTGCAACAGAGATTTTATCCCCAGAAAATTAGTTTCAAGGCATTCATTCCACCTAGAGACCATTGCTAATGTGTTAATATGAGAAAAGTTGACCTTTATAAGATATGGAGAAGATAATCTCATGTCATGTCTCATGTTAGGATTGGAGTAAATGACTCTCCTCTAGTTGGACTCTAGCTAGCTAGCTTCTTAGTTTTAGTCTAGATCAATTCTTATCTCTATCTGCAAAGGAAATAAGGCTGTTTCTAAAATGTTAACTCAATACACCATCTTCACTCTGCTATTTAGGGGATTGATGTGCTTCATAGTTGTTTTGGTTTGGTGTCATGAATTCTCCTGAATAATTCAAATGATGGAATAGAATCATTTGACTGGTTTTGATGAAGAAAAATGTAATCACCTTTACTTGTAATTGTTACACTGACATAAACATGGACTGGCTGCTAAAGCTGTATCACAACCGTTAGTGTTCAGAAATAATACATTAAGATCATCCAAACATCTTATGATACATTTCTTTGTGTGAATAATAAAACTCAAGCTGCACCATGTTACAACAGTTGGGGTTAGCTCGTTTATTGTCTTGTGAATTTTAAAATCTTTAATGTTTCGTCGGACAATAAAGATTTTATATTTACAGCTAGAAAATGATCAGCCTTTCAAAAAGACATTTACATTGTTAGAACAGAATAGAACAAAACATAATAGAAGTATAAGTTACATCTAATAATAAAGACATTAAATCCATAAAAAATATAAAGCAATAAAAGAGTCAAATTGACTCTATAATCTGCTGTGGATTGTACTGAGTCTGTATATTTTTAATTATATTAGAAAAAAGCTATTTTCTAGCTCTGGTTCCAATTTCACAAGAACACATGTCAAACATGTCTTAAATGTTCATGTAGAGGTCTAAAATATTCAACACTCTCCAAGAACAGGTGCTTTTTTCTTTCTTTCAAAATAATATTAATGCCCTTCTTCCCATGAGGCGCCTATCATTCCCTCGCATCCTAGAGAAACTTGGTTATCACCATTGGGTGCTCTTACAGCATGCTTGGTCCATGCTGGCGTATCTATGAAGGGGGTTGATAAGAGCAGAGTGCTGCCAGGCCAGTGAGGATAAAGAAGCTCAGATTGAAAGTGTGCCACGGTGTGAAGGCAGAACCCTTAGCCAGCAGGATGGTGAAGGTGGAAAGGTGTGTGTGTGTGTGTGTGTGTGTGTGTGTGTGTGTGTGTGTGTGTGTGTGTGTGTGTGTGTGTGTGTGTGTGTGTGTGTGTGTGTGTTGGTAAAACAGACTATCTCAACATGTGCTGAAAGTGAGTTGTTACCCACCACAGCGTGAGAGGATAGAGAGGATTTGCTTGCTATGAACACATTGAATGTAGCAAATGCATATTTTAAAGGGGACACATAATTAAAAAGTAACCTTTTGTATTCTTTTGTGCTGCCACGTGGGTCTCCACCTTCTCTATAAACATTCAAGATGTGAAAATAAACCACATCCATCCATTTTATTCCAGTGTTTGGTTTCAGGAATTATGTGCCTAAAACAAGTTGTTTCAAAAAGTCCTCATTTGTGATGTTAGAACCACCTCTCACAAGCAAGCTCTCACTTGCAAGAGAGAGCTGCTGTCAGAGGAGCAACAGCTCTACTCGGAGCCCCTCCCAATTATCAGAGCTTCTCAGCTTATAGCAGTTTGAGCGGATATGGGTGGGCATGGTCAGCTTCAGCTTGTTTTCTGACAAAAACCCTGAAATGGCTCATTCTGGATGGTGCTGAAACTCTAAAGAATAAAACAGCTGTTATCGCTTTATGTGAGAACTTTTTAGTGAAAAGAACTTCATAAAGGCGTTTGCTATCGACCGTAGAACTATTACAACTTAAAACAAAAAGTCTTATCATGCCCCCTTTAACGCATGAAAAAGCTTGGATTTGAATCCAAAAACATTTTTGAGTTTTTATAAAGGTTTCAGCTGAGTCAGCATTTACTGTAGCTACTGTAGAAACAAAGACAAGAGGATGTTCTGGAGCGTAACACTTTGTGCAAACGGTGGAGGCAGCATTGTCTAGAAACAGTGATTTATTGGTTCATGAGCTGTGCAGTGTGTTCAGAGAATTGTGTGACCTTAGCTGTTCTTCCCACGATCAGACGTAAAGAGGAGCTGATTGCTTTGTGCTGACTCCTGTTTCTGCTGCATTTGCCATGAAGCAGAAGGAGAAAAGCCACCTGATGAGTCAGAGGTTGCCCTTCCTTGTGTCCTCTTCTTCTCTCTATACCCTTCCTTTTTTCATGCTCTATTTTTACCATCATATCTTAACACCAGATCTCTTATTTCCTATGCATTTCTTTCAGCACAAACGCCACCTCCAGTCAACAACCAAGTATGTGGAGCTCATCATTGTTGCTGACAACCGAGAGGTAAGCAGATGTCATGACCTCTCCACCTTTTGTTGAACCTCTCAGGAAACAGACCTGGAGGTCATGTGTTAAATGGCCCTTTTCCCATGAGGCACAGATGAGATGGCCTTGTTGTCACTCTTGATGTACTCGCTCGTTTCACTCTTTAGCTCCCTCTGCATCCTTCTGCATACATCACACAACCACTTGACTCACGGATGAGGCTTTATGTGCTCTCTCAGAGATATTAAAAAGTGTTCTTCATCAGGATTTAAATCAGCAAAACAAATGTATACACTAAAAGGTCCTCTTTCTATTTTTAATAAAACACCTGTCTCTTTTTCCTCTGGCTGTCCACTCTTTTGACCAAGTGAATCCAGTCCTTTGTTCTTTAAAATTTAAAACACTGACTACAAGACAGGAGTATCTCACAGTTTTTATGTTGTGAAGTAAACTTCCTCTGATGTTGCTCATATCCACAGTTTCAACATTAAAAAAAAGAAATAAAAGGTCTTTGGTGTTATTTTGTTTGTGATAACTAGTTGTGGGGAAGCAGTATCCATTAGGGATGCTCTGGTCTGATCATGTGACTGGAAATCAAGCTCTACATTAATATTCATTGTTTCTACAAAGACAACACTGTGACGTCATACTGCAGCTCCGTCTTCTAGCAAACGTACAGCAGGCAGGAGATTTTATGTTAGCTTTCTGGATAATGCAGAGTTAACGTGTTTGTATTTTAAACCGGATAGTAAAGGCAGTGCAGCAGCCACTTGAATGTGCATACTTGGCTTTTGTTGTGGTGGAAAAGACCTGCATGGTGTGCTGCCTTTTGGGTTAAACTTTCTGGGGTCTCCACAGCGAGTCACTTGTCTGAATTTAGCCCTGGTACATCACTAATACTTCCAGTTTACTGCAGTAACTCGGACAAATACACAGAGCCAGCTGACACCGAGCTATGTTGTAACAAACAAAGAGAAATTGTAGACAGACAGCAAAATGTCTGTCTCCTGGAGGCGTGATATGACTTAATCCAAACTGTGCATTTTTTGTCTGTTGCACAAGACTGCTCATGACCCACTGAGAACCCCAGAAAGGTGGCACACTGTATGGTGCAAGATTTCAGTGAGCCAAACTTCATGACGTCTGGCTCTAGCTAGCGTCACGAGCGCACCCCCGAAAAGCATACGTCAGTAAAAGCTGACAGCTAACCAAAACGACAATGCTGAAAAGACATGAAAACGCTGCCGTTAACACTTCTTTTGTTAGTCTCCAAACCCAAACTCCAAAAAGGAGTGGTCCATTTGTTCCTGCGTGTAGCTTCCGCTTTTGCTAATGTTGCTAATTGTACTTCTTGCGTTTTGTACTCCTGTCACTAGTTGTTCGCATCAATCATGTATTTTCATTGGTAGATTGCAGACGGGAGTCGTAGGTTTTCAAGCACTGCTTCAAGAATGTTGGAAGCTGACTTTGGTCGTGAGAATACTCAATAAGCTGTCACAGATTTGATCACTCTGGACGGCCACAGACTTGCAAATCACCTTCACTTTCAGCGTTTTTGGTCACAGTTCTGTTCACGACGAGAGATTTGTTTAGGACAGCTGAAAAATGTAGTGTGGTCCGGGCTTTACAGGTGTTGTATAGAGAAATCAAGCCTGCCAGCAATGGTGTGCCTACCCGATGGCAGGAAAGAGCATCGCTCAATGCAGCCTAGTTTGTTTCTGCCTCAGCTCCACAAGGGAAAGACTCACACGCACTGAAAGAAATGTTTTACTCTTGGACTTCTCCGTCTCCTGGGGAGTGCAAACCAATTCCCCACCAAGACAACAGAGGGCATACCACGGTTCTAGGGTATCCTGTCATGTATCCGGTCCAAGATAGTGCATATATTGTGTGTATTTTATGATTTTTGTCAACCACCTGTTCATGCGCTTGCCACCTCTAAACCCACGTTTTCTGTCATTTCCACCAACGATTAAAATGCTTGCTGTGTATCTTTTCACTCCTCCAGACACGGGTGAATAAAACTTTCATATTTTTAGAGTTTTACTGCGAGGTATTCTTAAAGCTGGTCCGTGTCTGCTGTAGCGCATCCCATAGCTTTCTTCTGATGCTAGATATCTTCAGATTGCTTTATGTTTTTGAGGGGCCAATGGCGATGCTGTTGACGACAGCAACGTCCTGACCAATCACAAGCTTGCATTCTCCGCCTTGTTGGATGGATGTTATAGAAAACAGAGCTCAACTCCATCCATCCTTGCGAGCCTGCTGGAGAGCCCTCGCAAGGACGGATAATGGCGTTGCGTGTCTCCATCAAGGCTATGTACTTCCTGAACATGCGATGTTTTGGCAGGTAAACTAAAGAAATGACAAATACAGAAAGAAAGAAAAAAACACGATAAAACTAAACTTAAAGTAACTTGTGTCTGTTGGCCTTTTTTTTTTGTTATATGAGTGCATTGCTGAAGTATCAGATCAGGACTCGACATCGGTTGATACTCAAAAGCCTCAGACTCAGATCGGGAGGAAAAGTGTGATTGGAATATAGCAGCCACATTCGTTTGACATGAATTACAGCACAGTACAAAACTCACTGCTATAACATTCAGATTTTTGCACTATATTTATAAAATGCAAAGTCTTTCCTTTCATGTTTCACACTGTTTTCTTCTGTTGTTCAGTTTCAAAAGCAGGGGAAAGACATGGAGAAGGTCAAACAGCGGCTGGCTGAGATCGCCAATTACGTGGACAAGGTAACAATTGAAGGAAGCGAGCAAGTGCAGTGTTGGATTGTGATTTATTAGAGGTCACATCAAGCCTAGTGAGAATTATCCGACCTGTGAGCAGAGCCTGATTGAGTTATGAATGGAAGATCAATTTGAGAACTGGGCTGAGACATGTCAGGTCAGTTTCATAAAACGGGGACTAAAGATGATTTATTCTTATAGAAATTGGTAGTTTTAAGGATCTGAGAGTGCCCCCTCGTTTTCTGTAACAATTTTGTAGAATCTGCCATTTAATAAATGTTAATAATAAAAGAATGAGGCTGTTTAACCCTCTCCCCCCATCTCTCAGTTCTACAGAGCTTTGAATATCCGAGTGGCGCTGGTGGGACTCGAGGTCTGGAGTGACGCTGACAAATGTCCCATCACCCAGGATCCCTTCACTACCTTGCATGAGTTTCTAGACTGGAGGAAGGTCAAATTATTGCCTCTGAAGCCACACGACAATGCTCAGCTAATCAGGTAGGGAAATCAAATGTAAAGGACACCACTCGGACACAAATACAAATATTAAAGCACATTGTGGCATTCTTTGTGGAGCCACTCATTTGTTTTTCCAGGTGTCAAACAGACATGGTTATATTTTGACTGGAGCTGACAGAAGGCCCGTGGAAACAATACTGGACTAAATAATTGTTTTTTCCCTCAAAATCAGATGGTAACTTTTCAGTTCTCTGGAGAAAAGTTGTCTCTGTTTTTAAAATGCATGCTCCATGCTGCCAAACGTTTTAAAATAACAACTAAAATTGACAGAAGCCACCTCGCCAGGCTTCAATCTAAGGGTCCGCAGGTAAAGGGTTTGTTTCAGACCACAGTTCAGAACTGCCAGCTGTGAGCAGTTTTGAGGTGTGCAGTAACAACAGTCACACATATGTTTATATTGTGTTGCTTTATGAGCATTTTCAAAGGTTTTCTGAACATTGGCTGGTTTGTTACCAGTTTTTGGCCGGACCCTGTGCTGGAACATTGCGGACATATTGTGTCCTTAAGAAATAGAAAAACTAAACTGTATTTCATTTGAATCGGATTCACTTTTCAGACACATTCAGTCACAATGGACATTACTATCTACTGCTAAATGTGCATCAAAGCAACATCTCAGCCCAGCAGTAGCTCAGGAAGTAGAGCGGGTTGACCAGTAATCAGAAGGTTGCAGGTTCAATTCGGGCTCCCGCCAGAGAGTGCTGCTGTTGTGTCCTTGGGCAAGACACTTAACCCACCTTGCTTGCTGGTGGTGGTCGTAGGGACCGGTGGCGCCATTGTATGACAGGTCTCTCCTCTGTCAGTGTGTCCCAGGACAGCTGTAGCTACATCATAGCTCACCATCATATATAATTCACCATATAATTCTTAAAATATGGAGATGTTTGAAGAAAAGGAATATCATTATTACATTGCATTATCATTATGTTAACATTATTATAGATCTAATTGTATTAATAATATTTATTCATTTATATCATACTAAAGCCCTTATTGTCCTAAATCAAAATTCAAAAAGGAAGTTAAAGTGTTAATTTTAATAACAGGACACGAGCCACATGCTTTCAAATCAGTTTTCAAATGACTGGTTTCTGTTCTTCTGTTCAGTAAATGTTCAGTAAATATTCTTTACTTCTCTGTGACTAATTAAACAAGAAAATGTAATATTTCAAATACTTTCAGCGAGGTCAAAGAGTTTGTGTCCCATGAGACTGATGAGCTAACCACTAGTCCAAATGCACCACTTTGCTTCTTTTCTAAGAAGTTTTTTTTTCTTTTAAGGAGAAAACATGCAGAGCGTCAGGTTTGTAGTCTGTAACGAGAGCTTTGTTAATGCAGCTATCTTGAGAAATGTTCGATTTGAGAATTATCTCACATAAAAGAAACTTTCACCCCATATTTTAAGCTGTTAAACATTTTTCTCCATGAACTGAAAAATCTCTGGCATGAGAAGTGAAACCTTTCCAAAAGTACTTTTTTTCCCCTGAATCTACAACAAGGTTTCTGTGATTATTTACAAACAGGAAAATGACTAGAAACAGGAAATGTTTCCAGTGCATTGGGGTGAAATCTGTAACATTTCTCCTGATATCGCTGGTATTGCACAATGTATGCTTGTGCGAAGGTTTATAAAATAATACTTGTAGTATTAATAGTCGTGGCTTTCCTCTGATTAGCCGTTATCTTGACTGTCCTGTTTCTCCAAAGAATGGCTGATCAGGAAGCCATGCAAGATGGTAAGTATTTATACTTTTTGCACAGAAACAAGCAGTGTTCACTTAGCTGTCAGCCGATGGTTAAGCCTCGATCCAATGATGCCTTCACTATGCCCTGCTCAAGGATACACTTCATAGCACTCTGAGTAGACTACTATGTGGCGCTTAATGCACAGTATATTCTAATTTATTAAATGTTGTAAATCCATAATGTTTGATTTCCCGTGGCGGTTTTACCATTAGGCATAGGTTGGTGGCCGTCTGGGGCCCCCTTGTGTTGGGGGGCCCACTAGCCCTGACTGCTGGCACCATTTTGTTAATGCCACAACGGGCTATTCCTTTAAGATGCTGACGCACAAACAGGAAGTGATTGGTAGTCATTCCACTCCAATCCAGTTGGTGGCAGTGATGCACCAAATTGTGGTTTGCAAAGTGCCATAAGACCACAAATAAGAAGAAGAAGAAGAGAAAGCAGAAAAAGAAGAGAGGCAGGAGCGTTTGTAATAAACTTGAAATGGTAGTCAAAACATTAAGAATGAAATTGAGTAATCCTAGTGGCTCCAATAAGAGAAAGAAGCAGCTTGCTTTAAAAAAGCTGTTATCTTCACTTCCAAAAGTGATGTCGTTTTTCAAGGTAAACATCAAAAGGAAGCAGAAAAGGAAAGACAATGAAAAATGTTTAAAGGGAGGAAAACATAGACCAAAATGGAAAATAGAAGAAAAAAAAAAGAAAGGCAAAAGCACAGGAGCACTGACAAGAAGAAGAAAGCAGAGCAAATATTGAAGGCACTCAAAGGAAGAGAAAGACAGAAAAAAAGAGGAGGACTAATAAAAAGTGAAAATAACTCGTCAGAAGAGGGGAGAGTTTCACAAATCCAGTTAAAGATAAGATTGTCGAAAATTTAGTGTAAGGGGGCCCCTTGTCTGTGTTTGCCTTGGGCCCCCAAATTGCTAAATCCGCCAGTGTTTATTTGAATATAGATTTTTTATCTTGACATTTTATCTTTATTTTTGTCTTTATTCTGTAAATCCCCTTGAGTGAGTGAACTTGCTGCTGGTATGCAAAAGTGTCCCAAAAGTGGCCCAATAAAGGATTATTCTATTAAATTTTATTCTATAATTACAGCTTGGGTAGATGTTGACCTATTCTGTACTAGTCTGCATTTACAAGTGTGTGTTGGCTTTTCTAGTGGCGTGTATTTCCAAGGCACCACCATTGGGATGGCGCCCATCATGAGCATGTGCACAGTGGAGCAGTCGGGAGGAATAGTTATGGTAGGTCATACTTTAAATGATTTTTCTTCTTCCTGAGTTGAATACGTACTGCCTGTGCTGTTGATTCATTTTACCTTCATCTACCTCCATCCTACTCTGTGTGTCCTTTACTTTGTTCTCACTCTCGTCCCACAAAAACGTTCAAATTTCCCCCCTGAGTCCACGTAGAGGGAATGATTCTCAAGCTGATGTTAGCTTGTATTAACTTTGGGGCAAGCACATCATTAAATCTTATTTTACTGGAAGGCCGAATGAAGGGTATGCATAGTATCAGTGATAAATCAGTACGTATCGATTGCATGAGTGGAAATGCTTTCCTTTTTAATGAGGTGCAATAAACGAGTGAATTTAAGGTTACAGTGTACCGCGGCTGGAATAGAAATTTGCGTCGTAAATGATGACCCGTTATAGATCTGCAGTCCTATACGTTGTTGCATTAGCACAAATCATGCTATTGTTTTTCTCTTAATGTCTCTGGTACACAGAGCTTTGGTGGATGATTTACCGTCTCCTCAAAGATTGCTCTTCACTTTTATCCTACTTAAGTTGGGACTTTATTGCGATAAAATGAGTGTGCTCTTATGTGTCAGGTTCCAGATGTGAAAAGGATGCTTTTGTTGGACCAATCACAACCATGTTGTCTGAGCTGCATCCTTTTGTTTAGCAGGAACTTTTAAAGTAATGAGTTCAAAGTGCTCTTTATTATTTTTTTAGGCAGTTTCATCTTTAAAATCCTTCTCAGACATCTGGAATCTCCAGCAGTAATTGTTACGTTGATTTAATTGGTGTGGCGGGTCGCTGCTCAGATTATTTCATGATGTGTCCTCCCGAGAGCTCGGGTCTCATCTGATGCGTCTGCGTTGTTCCAGGAAACAAAGTCAGAGGTTATTGTTTTTGTTGTTGTTTTTCATTAATCCCGGGCTGCTCGGTCGGATTGTAGTGCTGACAGCAGACCCACCCCCCCACCCCCCAAAGCCCCCAGCAGAGAGCTTCGTCAGTCTGAGCTTGACTCGTGCAGCGCCACTGAATAATGCACAATGTCAGAAGATTCCAGAGGCAAGGTGCTCTGACACACGGCTCTGCATCCACGAAGAGCTGATGGCTCCCGCACCTGCATTATTTATTTGGCCTTTTCATGTGTTCATGTTCTACACACCTTTCAGGAAATCCTGGGCAGCTTTCGCTCAGCACGTTATCTTTTCCACACTTAATTTAAAACTGTTTGCTTTAAATGCTTATCTGGTTTATCTGGGATTTTCATGTCCCCCTTTTCCATATTTTTACTGGAGAGTTTTGATGTAGCAGCACATCTGGCTCCTGTCAGAATTTTTTTTAGCAAGCTGAAGGTGACAGCCAACAGTCTGCTCCCTCTTTCAGCAACACAATGTAGTGGAAACGCTCTGCTGTGCACAGATCTGCCTGAGTTGTAATTTTTTTTTTTATTTGAGCAATATGTAATCACACTCACTTGCTCTGAGACACGTTGCTGCAGTGGGTCCTATAGGGAACAACAATTTGCTTTGCATTGAATTTTTTTTTATTATAATGCTATCAAACCCGTCTGTTTCTAATTAACTTTTGTGTGTTTCTGCTTCAGAACAACCAACTGAACTGACTCAACTAGTTTTATTACGTTGCTTCTTTGCTTCAGAAATATCTAAATGAAGAACTCAGGAGTGAAAACTTTTGAGGGAAGAGTTTAGTGTTACCAATGTAGCAACTTAGTTTGTTGCTATATTTAATGAGTTTTCAGACTCTTTTTGTGAATCTTTGTTTAAAAAGCAACAAATATAGTAAATTTTCTGGCGTTCCCTCCCCCACAGCAGTCACAGGCTGCCCAATCCTCCCTCAATAAGTGTTCTAGTTGCAGGCAGAGCAGGAAGCATGAAGTCATCATCAGCCTACAAGCAGAAAAAGATGGAGGGTAGAAAGTGTGGCGTCAAAAATCAACAAAAGAAGCTCGGAACATATTTTGGGTGTATTCAATTCACTTTTTGTCACTCATGGACCATTATTCCTCTCTCCTACAGCGCCCAGTATAGTCAGGTACACATGGAAGATATGATGATGTCATTTTGCGTCTGCTGGCAACTTTTAGGACAGCTAGTGTCTCTTTCCATTCTAAGGAGTTTGTGACGCTGATTTGGCACTGTTTGACTTTTAGGATCACTCAGACAATCCCCTGGGAGCTGCAGTCACTCTGGCCCATGAACTGGGACATAACTTTGGAATGAACCATGACACGCCGGAGAGGGGGTGTGGCTGCAGAGTGACAGTGGACCACGGAGGCTGCATCATGACTCCTTCCACTGGGTAAGCTGCGTTGTTCATCTGTTCAGTTAAAACTCAGCATGTCTACAAGATAAATGACTGATGATGTAATTTAGTGGTTCTCCCTCCAAAAACGCTGATTAAGATCCTAGGTAAACATCATTCTGCATGCTCTCCTTTTGCAATTTATTGTCTGTTGAGTGGTAAGCAAATGAGGCCTTTTTCATTGTTGGGCCGTTAGGTTTTATAGCAGATTCGACAGCTGTGCTAATGTCCCGAAGCCATTGCACTCCATCTGAATGGGATATCAACGGTTCATTGGCAGTGCACGGTCAGGACGGCACCGTTTCCCAAACGACAATACAAACTATTTGATTCTTCATCTTATGTGCAACACAAATATGAGATAACAGTGGTGTCAGCACAACTGTTCCTACGTCTAAGTGAAAATCAAGACTAACTTCCTGCCTGTGCATTGAGTCGTCTAACATCACAGTCAGCTCTGCAGATGCTCGGGGATGCTCTGAGTGGAAAACAACTGCAGCTGAGTTCTCCTGGTGCGTGGGAGCTGCAGACGGGAAACATCTCTCTGTGTTTGATTTGGACCAGAACCACCAAAAGCACAGGAACACTACTTTCAATTATAGACTCACCAAACAGCATGGAGGGATGAGGCTTGCAGCTTTATATTTAACCTTGACAGAGGGTATTCTTGGGTACCGGCTTAAAAAGGCAAAACACTCAGCATAAAAAGAGAATACATGTTTGCTGAAGCGTGAATAAAATGCTTTTGTCTGTCAGTCATTCTCCTGGTCTGCCTGTCCTCCCTTTTCACAAAATATTAGAGTGAAGCTATTCTTTGATATGCATGCAACTTTAATATCTGAAAATCCCCCTGCAGCCTCATATTAATAGTTAACTACCTCTGAAAACTTTCTGCTGTACAGTCTTTATCTCCTTAAATCTATCTGGACCAAAGGGCACATGTGGCAGTGATGAATATCTCTGGATGGGAGGGAAAGTAAAAGAAATCATAAAACAGGAAGTAAAATAAAAGATGCCACTTTTTATGTTGTCTGTCCACCACTGGGGTGATTTTGATACTCCCATCGACAGGTGAAAAAAGACTCCAGATTTTTCCATCCACCCATTTTATGAACCCGCTTGTCCACGCAGGGTCGCGGGGGGGGGGGGGGGGGTGCCTATCTCAAGCGGTCAACGGGCAATCAGGCGGGGTACACCCTGGACAGAGAGCCAGTCCATCGCAGGGCAACACAGAGACACACAGTACAAACAGCCATGCACACACACACTCACACCTGAGGACAATTTAGACAGACCAATTAACCTAACAGTCATGTTTTTGGACTGTGGGAGGAAGCCGGAGTACCCAGAGAGAACCCACGCATGCACAGGGAGAACATGCTAACTCCATGCAGAAAGATCCCAGGCCGGGAAGCAAACCTAGGACCTTCTTGCTGCAAGGCAACAGCTCTAACCACTGTGCAGCCCTCCAAAGTTTTATTTATTTTTTTGTCCATAAAGCAAAGTTATATATAAAAAAAAATGATAGTTTGACACAAGAAAAACATCTTATTTTTGCTTGATTCATTCCAGATCAGGAAAGATTCTTCTTTAGTCGGTCTCAGTCCATGAATCAGGGTTCAGACCTTTTGTTCTGTAACATTTGTTTATCTTTTATTTTAATGAGAGAGGAAGAATCTAATCATTCTTTCTAATCTGATCTGAAGCACGTCACGCCCGCCCGGTCTTATCATCGCTTCAATGATACGAGGTCCAGTTGTTCAACTAGCGTGGTGTGTTGGGGTGATTAGTCGGATGTTGGCGGGGGACAATTAAACTAAAAGCTGTTCCTGGGCCAGCAGCACATCTGCAAAGAGTACAGCTTGTTTCCTGCTCTAACCAGCCATTTGTTGTCCACTTTTCTCCTCGTCCTTCTCTCCATTCTCTCATGAAGCTCTAAACAGGAACTGGTGATTCATATCTGAGATTGTCTCCTGAAAGCACACAGGCACGTCAGACACCGACACAGAAACAAGCATCATGTACACAAATCTATCTGTAAGAAAACCATCTTTCCATAATGCTCCATGCTGTTTGGTGCTAGAATGTCAGTTCACCTTCTTTGTGCTCCTTCCTCGGTTCTGGAGCCGTTGTAGATAGCTGGTCTTGATTTGGTATGGGGGTTTCAGCCAAATTAAAGAGTAATTCTGAGTGTTGTCTCAAAAACGTAAACACAATCATTACAGCAGGGTGTTGGCCATTTTTAACTTAAATATCCTGAAAAGCTGCAACATTATTTTTTTCATAAAGTACTATCAGTACCAAGTTTTTCAAATAATTGTTTGATTGAGGTAATAAAGAGCCACTTTAGAGGGGCTGGAGTCCAGAGCAGCAGGCAGCAGACTAGCTGTTAGCCCATCCATCTTTTATACTGTGGGTAAGATGGGAATTATTCACAAGTTTTACACAGAAACGCAGCATAAATTCTCTGAATGTCATTTCAACTGTGAGGTGAGAGGGCCCTTCTCATGGTAGGATACTCTGAGTTCCTCTGACTCCTCCCCTTCCTGGTCATTCTGAGGAAGCTTCTCCTGGCCTGTCTAAAGAAGCAACACCTTTTTAGAGGTAGTTTAGGAAATAGGTTGGTGTTAAATCAAATAATTGCTTTTATATTATCAAAAATGCTGAAAGGTCTGAAAGAGAGGTCCTGCCTCAAGTGGAGTGGAGTGGTATCTTGGGATCTTGTTCACGTGTGAGGGAAGAGGGGAGCGGGAGATCGACAGGCGGATTGGGGTAGTGTCTGCAGTGATGCGGACGCTGAACCAGTCTGTTGTGGTGAAGAAGGAGCTGAACCAGAAGGCAAGACTTTCGATTTACCGGTCGATCTACATCCCAACCCTCACCTATGGTCACAATCTTTGGGTAGTGACCGAAAGAACAAGATTGCAGATACAAGCAGCCGAAATGAGTTTCCTCTGGAGGGTGGCCGGGCTCAGCCGTAGAGATGGGGTGAGGCCTCTGGTTAGGATGCCCCATTCCTGGGGTGGTGTTTTGGGTGTGTCCTGCCAGTGCGTCTCTAATCTGGTCTGGGGAAGGCCGTGGGGGGACAGGGAGAGGGCTGTCTGGGATGCCCTGCTCAGGATGTTGCCCTCGCAAACCGGACCCGGATAACCGGAGGAAGGTGAACATACAAAGACTCTGTAATTAATTTGATAATCCCAATTTATGATTCATTTGTTGAATTTTCCTCATTTCAAAGTGAAAGCTATTATTTATGGTTATAAACATTTAGAGTTTAATTGAGGCAGAGCGCCTTTTTTAAACCCGCGTAACTAACTCAGGCTCTCACACACACTGCTGCTTTTGGAGTTCAACCTGTTTTCTGGAACAAACCCCCTGGTGTTCCCACTGAGCTTTTCACTGTCAAAGTTTGGGAAATAAAACTGGCAACTTCTGTAAGGTTTACCATTTTAAAAAAGCGGCAAACAAGGGGAAAAATATCCGCCAGGGCCCATAAATGTGAGGATTACTGAAGGGAATGCAGGTTGCATTCGGAATCAATCATAACTTTGCAAAAGTCTGCCTAAATCGAGTTGTGTTCAAGCTTTTTCATTCCATTGAGCTGCAAATGCTCCTGATACAAGTCAGTTAAATTACATATAAAATAATTTTCACTTCATTTTGTGTTGTATTTATTAAAAATAGATTTTTATTTAACCAGAAGATGAGACTCTTGAGAATAAAAAGCACTTTTTGAAGAGAATTTTAAATGAACGCAGCACTTCTGTTGAGTGACTCACACATGCCGAGCTGTTGACGGACATGTGTGCCTGCTGACTAATCTGAAATGATAAAAATGCCGGTCCAAAGGATGGAATTAAGATGTGCCTGGTGCTCCGTCTCTGTAAGACAGCAGCTCAGTACTTTTATACCTTCTTTAATTAGATCTGTTGGGAAATCGGTGAGAAAATGCTCTTTAGTTCTTACTTATATGGGCCAACACCATCACCCAGCATTCAGGCTCCACCAGTACCTGTTGTGGTTTGTAGTGGTGATATATCAGAACCACATTTGTCAAAGTCAGATATAAACTGGTGTCATCTACATTTGTGTCATAACAGATGTTTTGTTATGTAATAAAACTTATTATAACAAGGTCACAGTTTTTAACGGAAGTTGTGAAACATTTGGAAAAGAAGATGTCTGTGAGCACTGAGAGGATTTATTTAGAAAAGTCTTAGTGATTTACCTTTTTGGCTTCATTATTGTCATTATCTTGGCTGCTTGTTGTCTAAAGATGATGGGTTACTTTTTTCTGAGATGACGTGGAAATGGTCTGATAGTTGAGTTTCTTCCAGGTATCAGACTGTTGAGTTAATGAGGAATTTCTTTTCTTTAAATAATGGATCTTGTTTTCCAAAGCCAACAGGTTATTTACCTCGTTATGTTGAGATAATGAATAAATCGATTTTATCTCAAAACAACAGAGCTCGATTTCTAGAGATCATTTTCTTTGCTATATCCTAAACAAACAGTTCATGTTGTTATCTCAGTATAATGCTTGTTATAAAGTATATATTATGTCAAAATAATATGTTAATACATAAATTTCCTTCTTAAAAAATTCTGATTTCAGTGAATAAAATAAACCATTTAGACCTAAAACAGAGAGGCTCCTCCATCAGCCATCAGGACAAGCCCGCTGGCAACTTATTCAGGCTGAAAATGAGAACTATCTGTCATCAAAGCATTAAAATAATAAATCCTCTAAATGTAAGTACAAGTGAAACAGGATTCAGCACAAGAAACACTCATTTATGCAATATTTTCATTTAGTAATTTTGATAAAGCAGAGCTCTTTCCCCTTAAGAAACATCTCTTTATGGAGATAGGCAACTGCTTCAGTAGACACGTTTAGGGGGTAAAATGTGCTAAAAAGCAGTGCTAGAAGGTTTTTCCTTGGATTCTCTGTGATCTCTAGACTCTAAAGACATACTAATAATGAGAAGAGGTCTCTGCTCTCTAAATTTGGGTTAAAAGGCCTTGAATATTTCAAAGAGACAATTAGCCTTTTGAGCTCAGTAACCACTAATGACAAGGGCCTTTTCCACTTGGTCTGCAAAGGAATTAGCATTACCAAACTTTTATTTTTTTTGTTGTAGATTAATAATTCATGATATGTTTACCCATTACTGTATTTACCCAGGCTGCATATTGGCACAGTGGGCTGGCATTGTTGCGTAGGGTTAGGTACATTTCTGCATCATTCTTCCTGTGCATGCAGAGGCTTTCTCCTGCAGGATGTTGGGTAAATGCAACTCTTATTCAACTGTAGGTGCTTGTCTGAATGGTTGTTTCTTTGACCCTGAGATGGATTGGTGACCCGTTCGAGGTGTTTTCCACCTTTTAACTAATGACCACTAGTGAAGAGGCCCAGGCCCCCACGACTCTGAACAGGATCACTATTGGACAGAAATGCATGGACTTTTTTCTTTTATTAGAGGTGCGCTGTTCCATTTTTTCATTTTAGTGGACATTTCACAGAAAAACTTGCGAAATCTGGAGTGCTTTAGGTGTTCAGAAATATATGGAGTTCTTTAATAATCAAAGACTGGTTCTAATTCATTATTTATACCTTATACACCGCCGGTTCACAACAAGAGTTGTCTCAAGGCACTTCACTGACTTGTTGTGTTAGAGACTTCACAGCAATCCTCATACTAAGTAAGCATGTAGTGACAGTAGAGAGGAAAACTCCCTTTTTACAGGAAGAAACCTCCAATCACATAATCCTACCTAAAAACCCTAACAACGATCGCTGTGAGCTGCTGGATTTCTTTGAGTCTTATCTCTCCGGTTCCATCCCAGCATGGGTCAGGTCACACATACAGACCTCTGACACAGCTGCAAAAGTCTTGTCCTTCTGTTGCAAATATTTCTTTAAATGATTTACCTTAAAACACAGTTCAACTGAAGCTTAGTACTGACTCTGTATGTGCACAAAAGAGTTCAGACATTAAAAATAAAACTAAGGCAGAACAACGAGGAGCTCAGAAGTGAGCACAACTCGTTTCAAATTAGGAACAGGCTGAGAACAAGCCTAATCCTGCAGACTCCTGCTCCAGCTCTCCTTATGGGGCGGATGGTTGGTTGTTCACAGCAGCACCTTTACTGGAACCTCCAGATGTGCCAGCCCTAACTGGCACTGAAAGTGGCTCTCGGGACTGCAGCTGCTAAATGCCATCCAGTGTAATTCATCAGTGCCTTTTCCTTTTCACACACATTATTTCCGATCCTTCCCCAGAGCGGTTGCAGGGTAAACCAATTATGTGTGCGTTGCCGCTCATAAAGAACAGCTGGATCCCTGCTTGTGTACTTCAGAGTTACTGGAAGAAAAAAATGGGAAAAGAAAACAAGGATGTGAGTGTTTGTCATGAATTGCTTCTGCTCATAATTGAAGACTGGGGCTGAGTTCATGGAAATTGAGTGATTGTGTGTGTGTGTGGGGGGGGGGGGGGAGTACAAAACATGACCAAGCAATTTCAGCTCTGGCTTTCAGGGCAAAAGGAAATGAACTACAGAAGTTGCTAAGGAACCCTCCTGTTGAACAGAAACCTGGTCAGCTGTCAGAGAAAAGACTGAAGACTCTCAATTATTGCTATTATTGCAGCTTTCCTATTGCTGTCTAATTTAACATAATATTGTCATTACATACCTTCTGTGATCTCCTGCTTTAATCCAAAGTGTTTGAAGATCTGCTTTGAGGTACAGACTTTCAACCAAAACAGCCTGTGGATGAGGTGGACTGGGGAGGGGGTCATCAACATGAGTTGATGTAAGCTGCCTCCAAACATCAAAGATGTGCCAAGAGTGAGGTCATGTCAGAGCCATCACAGTCTCGGGACATGTTCAAAACTCTTTGATGTGGAAAATTTGAGAAAAACACCTTTTTAAAGGGTTACCATATCTGAGCAACATGGAGGAATCTCCTCCCTGCAAGTCTGGAATGGACAAATCCAGTGGATTTCAGATTTAGGTCCAAGCTTGCACAAGTAACTGCTATAACCACATTTAAACCCACATATCAATATTTTTAAACATCTCATTGAGTTACAAATACACTAAAAGTGTCCTGTGGGATTTTCCGTGCTGATACAGGCGCTTATGGACTTTTTTACCCAGAGTACGACTTACAAGGCATTCATAGTGACCACTGCCAGTGTATTAATGTATGAATTAAACGAGTGTTCAAAACCTTTGAAAATCACATCAACATATTAGACCTTTTTGAATTTTCCTCATATATTTTAATAAAGTTCAGTAAAGTCCAGTGTATGTTTTTGAAGTCACTACCATCAAGTGGAGCTAATATCACTGATATTGTGCACATGAAACACATGAACACATGAAAAGTAATTTAGCATAAGCAGATAAATTCTTTTTTTTTTTGAGAAATATTACATGAAGTTAATAATAAAACAATGCTTTTTTGAAAACTGATAAAAACTAAGTTATGTTTTTGCTAATGAACTCTATCAGTCAAAGCTTTATTTATAAAGCGCCTTCCGCAACCCTGTCAGGAAGCCCAAAGCGCTGAACATGGTTCAGTTGAAGGTAAATATATTGAATAAATCAAAAATAAAAGCAATTCAAATTACAAAATACAAATTACAAAATAGGTGAAACATTCTGGTACAGGACAGATGTGTAAAACAATGGATTTAGTGAACCAATGAAAACTGTGAAATAAATTCAACATAAAAGAGGGCCAAAATCAAACATGTTCTGGAAACGCCAAGCGGAGGAGGTGTGTTTTTAGGCGACTCTTAAAGACTGGCAGAGATGGGGACAGCCTAACTGAGGGTGGCAACTGGTTCCAGAGTGACGGTGCTAGGACTGAGAAAGCCCGGTCCCCGCGAGTGCGACACCTAGAACGAAGGACAGCGAGCAGGCCTTGGTCAGAGGAGCGCAGAGTGCGTGATGGGGAATGTCTGTTCAGGAGTGTGGCCAGATAGGGGGAGCACTACCCTGGAAGAAATGATAAACAAAGACGAGGAGTCTGAATTGTGAACGATGGCAAACCGGAAGCCAGTGCAGGGAGGCCAGAACCGGACTGATGTGGTCCCGTTTCCTGGTCCCAGTCAGGAACCTGGCTGCGCTGTTCTGCACAACCTGTAGGCGACGCAGTGATGACTGACACAACCCTGCATAGAGAGAGTTGCAGTAGTCAAGCCTAGAAATTACAAAGGCATGCAGTACCCTCTCCAGGTGGGCTCTCGACAGCATGGGCTTGATTTTTGCAAGGCGTCTCAGGTGAAAGAAACTGGACTGGATCACAGAATTGATGTGAGCATCAAATTTAAGTCCAGCATCATATTTCACCCCCAAACTGGTAAACTCTATGTGAACCTTGAACTACAGGCTATTAAAAATTTCTACACGACCCATGATTAGACATAAATTACGGTCACTTTAGTTCATTTTTCTTTTTAAAGAGCAAGCCACTCCCAAATCGCCTTTTTTGCTGATAAACTTTATAAACGAGTGTCTAATTGTGCTGAAGACATGTTTAGTCAATAATTTGGCACTTAAGTGCATCTTAGTTCAAATTTAAATATTCTGTCTAAAACAGTCAGTGTTGTGCCGTCTTTGAATTTACATCTGCCCTGACTATTGACTTACCCTGGTTTCACACTGAAAGCATCAGCGGGGTGGAATGGCAGCAGAACATCACAACTTCATATAGAATCAAATTATAGTCTATGGACTGTTTCAAATCAGCAGCGACAGCAATTTCCAGGCACGTCCCAGAAGCAGCACGCCGCGCCGCGCCGCTAAAGATAGAATCGGGTTCTATTTTTGCCACGTGCCGCTTATGGGATACGTCAATTTCTGCCGTTAACATAAGGCTAGACATGAAATCACACACGGTTTCATTGTAAAATCACTGGTGAATTTCAAAATAAAAGTGCTGCAGCAATGTCATTTCATACATATGAAGCTTACGTGTGACCCAACGGTTTATTTACTCCCTGCATTGTTCCAGAAGTGCAGTGGTGTGTTTTTCATGGCTTTAATCCTGGCAGTGGAGAGGAACAACATCATATATGACATTAAACAGCGATATCAAACGTGATTTACTTCTTTTTGGTTTAATGGCGGATTGCAAAAACAAACCATGACCTGAAGTCTCGAGGGATCTTGTGATCTTGCGAGTCTGGCGAACAGCACAGCGAGGAAGCTTTGCCTCTGTCAAGGCTCTCCCGGTGTGAAAAGGGCCGCTTAGAAGTTTGCCAGATAAGAGGTACACAATGACGTTAGCTTGTTCCATATGATGTCACAGTGTCGTTGTGATCCTGTGTGTGTGTGTGTGTGTGTGTGTGTGTGTGTGTGTGTGTGTGTGTGTGTGTGTGTGTGTGTGTGTGTGTGTGTGTTTATTAATGGCTCCGCCCTCTCGGTCTGCCAGACAACAGCATTTGTTACATTTTTTTTAAATAGGAAGTGGGAGTGGAGTAACACTCTAGTAAGTGGTGACTTGCCCTTTAAACTGCACCCTAGAGACACTCTGCAACCTCTCCATGCTCTACTTGTCAGCAGCATGTTTCCACAACAATCCTGCCAGAAAAGCCACATTTGCCATCCTGGCATGGCCGTATTGGACCAAGTCAAGGTGTAGCTATTTATTAGAAAATCACATTGTGCTATGCTGATGGTCTGTAGGGATTCTGACATAGGTCTGAACTCCAGCATCCAAACCTGAATCACCATCACAGTCCTCTAAACTAGATATACACAAGCTTTTACTGAACACTAACTTTAAATTTTAACATTCAGTTATGGAGTTTATTCCGGCTGCTCCTGCTGGCTGCATGCTCTACTTTTTTAAATGCTAACTGCAGAAATTATTAGAAATCCTGCTCCAGTGACAAAAAAAGGAAAATCACAAGCAAAGGCGAGAAAGTCAACCTTTTCCAGCTGGAAAGTGAGTGGCAGAGGTGCGGAGGGATGATTGATGGCATACTTCACAATGCACATTTCTAAATTTCAAGGGCCCTTTATGTAGCTTGTTGAAAGAGCCGACCTGAATCTCACTCTTACTGTCACTTACCTGTGTGCACGGAGACAAGTGCAGCTATAAATGGGAAGATTTCATACAGATTCACCTATAAAATTCAGCCTCATGCTGGCTCTTATAACATTTGTGGAGTTATTAAAAATCTCATACGGTGCTTTTGTATCCAGTGTAGAGAAGGAGATCAGATCTGCACACATTCCTGCACGTTTTACATGCACTCTTTCATCCGAGGTTCTCTCTTATCACAGAAGAGCTCAATAAAGCCACATGAGCTTTTGGAAAGCACAGCCTTGAGTTGTGTGCTTTTCCTGCAGAACCAAAATCAGTACTAAGCACCCACAGCCCCCATGTTCCCCTAGCAAAGGAAGCACTTTTTTGGTTTAGTTTGCCTCGTAAAACGTGTCTAATCATATCTTCCTCCTCTCAAGTTTATCATGTCGTGAATGACTGAGAAGCTACACCAACGTCCTTACATGTGGGGAGCAGAGTTTGTGCTGTTTGCATGCTGATGGAGCTTTGGAGAAGCTCCTGAGCCCTGCCAGTCAATTCATTTTGTGATTAGCAGTAATTATCACTGATCACATCAGACTAAGGAAGAACCTTGAGGGGGACCTCAGTCATCTTCCTCCTTGAACTACTTGTCACTCTCGATTCCTCTCTCTCACTCACAGGTATCCATTCCCCACAGTGTTCAGCAGCTGCAGCAAGAAGGACCTGATGGCTAGTTTTGAGAAAGGCGTTGGGATGTGTCTGTTTAACATGCCGGAGCTTAAGGTGCTCTATGGTGGGCAGAAATGTGGCAACGGCTACGTGGAGGAGGGAGAGGAGTGTGACTGTGGAGAACTAGAGGTGAGGCGGATCTAAAAAAAATGCACACAAAAAAGAGTTTGGTTGTTTATTTCATGTTTGCAGCTCTTCATTTCACTCGAACATGATTTAGGTGTAATGGCTTTAGTTGCAAATAAATGTAACTTCAGAAAATATGTATTTAAAGTAAAACTAAACAGTATCCGCATCTCTCTCCTACTGGTTGAAAGCAGAATTACAACTGTCGTAAACAACATCAGCCTGCTGTAGCTAACGCTAAAGACAAGCTAACATTAACATGAAGACAGTCTTATTAAATGAGCCAGGAATGAAAAAGATCCACACTGTTGGACATAAAATATTATTACTTACAAGCCCAGCTGCAACAAAGCCAGGTCATCATCAGTCTATGATTTTGTAGCCTCCTTTAGCTCCCTCAAACTAGGTCAGCAAACTGAGAAAGCTAACTGCTAGCCTTTACATTAGCTACAAGCACAGAAAATAGCAAACAGCCATTAAGCAGATAAAGAGTGCCGCCTAGAACACTTCTCTGCTCACGGGCTGCAGGGCTCGTGTGAAGTTGGCTAAGTTTCTACACAATCACTGAATGCCACTTTTAACCCTCCCACTGTCTTCATGGGTGATCCCACGAGGAAAGTTGACCATTGAGCAGGATTGATGGTTTATCCCTTGAGGTCCACGTGGCAGGGGTGAGGTGGTACTCACTCCTCACCCTTGGCACATGGACCCAAGGGATAAACCATCAACCTTGCTCACTGGTCAACTTTCCTTTTGGGGTCACACCCATTAGGACAGTGGGAGGGTTAAAGAAATGTATTCAAGTGTTCAAATCTGCTTAGTGAAACTTTAAATCAGTTCTAAAAATGATCATCATTATTAATTATTTTTGTGAAAAAGTCACATTTTTGAGCTTCTTTCTGTGTTTTTTATTTATTTCTATTTACCTTTTTTTATCCTGCTAAGGGGCTCAAGGTTGTCTTGTCCATTCTCAACTGCATGCAAAAAAGATATGAACCCGGACGTAAACAGACCTTTTTGTTTTTGTTGTGTATGTTTGAATGGTTTTAAAAGGAGTTTGACTGAAGCCGGTGTTGCTGTGTCACCACCTGGTTCAAACATTACAAAATGGCAAAGAAATCTATTTTAGGATCTTGTTTGGGAGAAACAGCCGAATGGAGCAGGAAATAGACCCTCAGATAAGGGCCTCATCTTCATAATTACGGGTGTTGCTCTGATCTGTTGCAATCATAGAGCTGTATTTTTATTTTATTTAACCTTTATTGAACCAGATGAGTCGATTGAGAACTCATTCTCGTTTACAACGATGATCTGGCCAAGCGGCAGCAGCAACAGACACGTACTGTAGTTAGCTTTACACCAAATAGAAAAGTAAAACATAGAAGATAAATATAAGATAAGCTCAAATGAAATACAACGCTCTTGGTTTGCTGATCTGTCTACATCTAACCCTCACCTGTGCTCCTGACATTTGGATCATATCCCAGATTAAATTAGCTTCTTTCATAGGACTCAGCTTTAGAGATAAGGTGAGGAACTCAGAGTAGATCCGCTGCTCCGACACATCAAAAGGACTTAGCTGAGGTGGTTTGGGGATCTAGTTTGGATGATTCCTAGTCTCCCTTTGATGGTTTTCCAGGCATGTCCCACTGGGTTGAGACTCCAAGGCAGAACCAGAGCCCACGGGATTGATTATTGATCTTCTCTGGCCTGGGGATATTTTAGTAGGACCTGGAGGGTGTTGCTAAGCACAGAGATGTGTGGGCTTAGACGTTACTTTCACAATCCAACTTGATTTAAAAAATGCTCATGAAATACGTATGTGGAGTAACCAGGTAGGTAGGTTTTAACTGTTGCAAATCTGCAACGCCTGCCTCGAGAGGGTTAAAGAGTGGAACTGTGTTCAGCCTGAGCCCTGAAGAAGCGTTTAGGAGTTGTCTTCTCTGACTTTGATTGAAGTCTCAGAGCGATACACAGCTGACAGTTTCATTCTGTTAGCTGGTGAATTATTGAAGCAAATCTTGAACGACATGCACATATGTGATGTTAGGACATGTCGCTAGCTCTACCGAGTTCAGGATGCAAATCTGTGTGGCAGCCAACAATTAGCAGAGGCATGGAGCAGACATCCACTCTGATTTGGAAGCTCTGAATTATGTAATGGCCCAAATGAGAGAGTGCCTTTTTGTCTTTGGTGATTTGTTTATGTCTTTATGTTTGTGGTCGGTTTGGCCTTCATTTGAGGCAGAGCTGAACAAAGAGCCACCACAACGTCCGAGCCAGCAGCAATAATTGAGCTCACAGAGCTGATCAGCATTTCGCCAAACCAGGACAGATCAGACTGACAGACAGCACCTTTCTCCACCATTAAAAGCCCTGATTTAAAAACCTGTACCCTGTTTCTCACAACTTACTGCACTCCTCTGCCTCTGTTGGCCCCCAGGGGACCATGGTAAAGGCCCCGTTTTACGGTCTGTTGTGTACCAGTGGTTCTGGTAGGTCCATCATGTCAGCCGTGTCCCCTGCCAGCTCAGTCCGTATACTTCCTCCTGTGCTCAGCGACGCTCACACTGTAACAGAGAGAGAGAAAGAGACAATCCTCTGGGGTCCTGTCAACTTACCTCTGTGTGAGGTCATCCAATTAAGCTCAAAGTTATTCATATTCATGTCAAATTTTGATTTACAGTGAATTTTTATTGACCAATAACTTTCCTGTGAGTGAAAACGACATAAACAGATGGCAGACGAGGTTAATAGGCTGCATTAGAGACACGTGTGGGCCTGTTTTTACATATTTACTTAATGTTCTTTCTCTATAATTAGAAGCAAAGTCTGTTTGACCTCACAATAGTTTGTGGTCTCATAATTAGCAGCAAGCTTATTGGCTGTCTGCCTCTGCTGGAATACTGGTGTGTTCCTCTTTGATGACATTCTGCAAAGGAGCCCTTATCTAACTCTGGACTGGATTGGATGCTGGTCTAGAGTCCGACCAGGTCACTCTAAGTTGCACTTTGGATGATAGTTTGTCTTTTGGTGAAGGGTGATCCTTGAGCAACTATTTTGTCTAGTGTGTCTTTTCTGCTACAAAAAGCATCCACCACCTAAAACCTCTACGGATTAACTGCATTTACACAAACATTGACTCATCACTTGTGAGATTTGGGTACTCTGTCCTCTCTCTGCATCAGAATGCAGAGACATGCTCATTGGTTCATTTCATGGGTCATGATAATAGAAAACACGGAGCATTCGTTATGGGTCATCTACTTGCACTACAGAAAGACATGTTGATTTGAGTTATTTGATCCCAAATAAAAGAGTCAAAATAAAAAGAAAATCAGTTGTCAGAGTAAAGGAAGCTATCTATGTCAAAAGGAAAGACCTACATTGCTCAGGTGGTGGCCTCGGGTTTCACCTTTCCAGCACCTATAATACAGCTCTAACCCTAATTCCAAAATGGTTTCAGTCTAGGTCACACCCTCCTGCATCTAATCAAAACAACCACTCTAACACAATAGAACCTAACAACATTGACGGTTCCTCAAATAGGGGTATTCATAGGTAGTTTCAGCTCATTAAGCAGCATCAGACAGCTACAGCTTATAAGTTTGACTCTCCCATGTTCCAGTCAAAACTGACAAAGCTCCTTCTATGAAAAGCGAAACATGTTCAAGAAACCAAAGAAGTCCAGTTGCCTTCATTCCAATCATTTTGGATTACCATGACCTGAATGGCTGAGAACCTTCACCAGCACATCAGTCACCTTTCCCATGATTTCCATTTAAAACATTCCTGGATGAGTTTAATTTTAGGATGGTGCTGACTGTGGTAATTACACCTCCTATTCAGAGAATTAATGAGATTGGGTCAATTAGTGTAGCAGCTGCAGAAAATGAATCCTGCATTAAAGGGCTTTATGAAGCATTAAGAGCTGTGATGGCAAATGCTTCCTAGATGTGTGATCAAATCCAGTGTTGTTGCGTGACTTTTATATTTAGTGTTGGGAAATAAAACAGTCAACATTTTATCAAGAGTGTGTATGTGCGTGCATGCGTGTGTGTGTGTGTGTGTGTGTGTGTGTGTGTGTGTGTGTGTGTGTGTGTGTGTGTGTGTGTGTGTGTGTGTGCATTTACAGCAGAATAGCAGCCAAACAACAAGAACTTTTCTGCAACAATTAAAACCTACAGTGAGAATGTTTTATTCCGGAACACACCACGGGTGTATCAAATACAGCATATAATACACTTTAGTCAGCTGCAGAACATTTTCTGTAAACATGCAATAATTTTACTCTGACCAGATGAACATGTGTCACATTACCCATCTGTATTTAAACTCTGAAGCTGCACATCATGTATTGTTAACTCACTATATTATATTGGACTATTAGGTAGAGAAAGAAATCATGGGAGGGAATAAACCTAATTAAGTTTAAAAATGCTGAGTTGTCAGAGCAGTGTTCAAACAGGTGCTGTTTTAGAAACAGGAATGTTAATATAAACTATATCATCATTACGGGCTGCACAGTGGCGCAGTGGTTAGAGCCGTTGCCTTGAAGCAAGTAGGTCCTGGGTTCGCTTCCCGGCCTGGGATCTTTCTGCATGGAGTTTGCATGTGTACCCTGCCTGATTGCCCACTGACCACTGGAGATCGGCACAAGCCCCCCCACCCACCCACCCCCACCCCCCGCGGTCCTACATGGACAAGCGGGTTCAGACAATGGATGGATTGATAGATATCATCATTTCTCTCAAAAATATTCAGTGAAAAACTAATGGTGATACTTTACAATAAGTGTCTCATATTGTTGCTTAGTGCATTATCAAGCATTAATAAACTATTAAATCCAAGTATTAACAACTGCTCCCTGGCTTTTTGTACTAACCTTGAGGACACTTAACAGCTAACAATAACGGTAATGTTAATAAAGGGACCCTTTGTTTATTAACTCTTAATAATGCACTAAGTAGCATTAATAAAGGGACCCTTTGTTTATTAATGCTTAATGATGCTCTAAGTAACATTAATAAAGGGACCCTTTGTTTATTAACTCTTAATAATGCACTAAGTAACATTAATAAAGGGGCCCTTATTGTAAAGTGTCACCAAAAAAATTAGATAATTTTCCGCATCCTGTTGTCTCACCTAGTTAAAGTTTATACGGTGTTTTAATGTTCATTTCTTGTCGTTTGGCTCATTTTTATGGAGGATTTTTATTTATTTATTTATATATTTTTTTTTTGCAATTTTCCAGCATTTAAGTTCCACAATGATCCAGAAAAATATTTCTTATCTTAAAGAACCAAAATAATAAGATTTTTCTTTTAATTTTTCATTGCCACTGAACACTATCCTAACAGCTCTGCTTCCTCACTGATGAAACAGTCTGAGCTTTTGGTGGTGTGGAATGTGATCTCTTTGTGCATAATGCTATTTTTGTTCATTAATCCTTTAGTTTATTTATTTATTCATTTATTTATTTATTTATTTATTTTTGACTTTTTAAAAATTCCTTTTGTACGTACAGGAGTGCTTGAACCCTTGCTGCAACGCTACAACCTGCACTCTGAAAGGAGATGCTGTCTGTGCCCATGGACACTGCTGCCAGGACTGCCAGGTAACATGTGTACCGATCCACTTCACTTTTGATCTTTGACTTTCTGAACTTCGTATGCTATTCATATTTATGTGTAGCTGAAACCGGCAGGAACGCCCTGCCGGGAGTCCAGTAACTCCTGTGACCTGCCTGAGTTCTGCACTGGTACCACGCCCCACTGCCCCTCCAACGTCTACCTCCATGATGGTCACGCCTGCCACAGCGTGGACGGCTACTGCTACAATGGCATATGCCAGACCCATGAGCAGCAGTGCATAACTCTGTGGGGTAAAGGTCTGTGGAAAACCTTCCTCTCTGCTCCACTGGGTTAAAAATGGTTGCCAGCTTTTGAGTATATATATATTTTTTATCTTCTAGGAGCCAAACCAGCTCCAGGGATCTGCTTTGAAAGGGTCAACTCAGCAGGAGACCCATATGGCAACTGTGGCAAGGATTCAAAGGGCTCCTTTGCCAAATGTGAAGCGCGGTAAGATCTGATGATCCAAGAGAAGTCAAAGCTTTGCTGCAGAGCAATGTGATGTTTTAAATGTGACTGACTGTTAGAGAAACAGCTGTCACATTTAAGAATGGAAGTGACTCTTATTTGTGGCTCTAACTGAGGAACACTCAGCCATTTACTCAAAGGTCAGGGAAATTGCTCTGATCCTGAAACCGAATAGTTTACTTGGGCAGCAGAAAACAGTGATGTTGAACTTTTTCGTCTCTTTTTGTTCTGCGCACACAGCGATGCTAAATGTGGCAAAATCCAGTGTCAAGGAGGAGCAAACCGCCCCGTAATTGGCACCAACGCCGTTTCCATAGAAACAAATATACCCCTGCAGGAAGGTGGAAGGATACTGTGCCGAGGCACACACGTCTACTTGGGTGACGACATGCCCGACCCAGGCTTGGTCTTGACGGGGACAAAGTGCGGAGACGGAATGGTGAGAGCAAAATCAGCACCGATTAGCTGGGAATAGGACAGGAATCCATGTGGAAGGCCATGACTAAGATTCCCATTGTCATTTATCCGTTCACAGCCCCAGACACTTTATAGACTCGCCATTACTCAGTCTATCTGGCATCTCCCAGTGGTCATCAGTTTTAGCCAGAGGTCACTTTACTGATTCAGTTACTCCAATTACTCTAATTTACCTCCACCCATGAGACCCAGCCTCTTCCTTCCTCTTCCATTACCCTCAGTGCCAACGGCTGCTCCTCCTCACATTTAGCCTGGAGTGGTGCCTTCAAGGAGCCATTCAATAACTTTTAAAGGATCATCTTTGATGTATTTCTAAAAACTCCCATCCAAGTGGAAAATGAGGAGAAATGGCAGGCTGGACGTGGCTGTTGTTCTTCCCTTAAAAAGATTAAAACATTGAGAATCGGCTGGCTCTTGGAGCTCGCTCTGTCACTTTTTAATGTCTTTGTCTGCTTCAGATGTGTCTGAATCGTCAGTGCCAGAACGTCAGCATTTTCAACGTGCACGAGTGCGCTGCCAAGTGCAGCGGTCGAGGGGTAAGTGCAGCCACCTTTTCCTCCCGGTTCGCTGTCGTGGAGATGTAACATCTATTTTAAACAAACCTCACCCCAGTTAATGTCCCGTTCCTTCCTGGTGGAAGCAGCTTTCAGCTGCGGTGCCTTCAGAATCCAGCCCAGTGTGCTTTGGTTAGAGAATAAATGTGACGCCTTGCAACACATCACTGCAAATATTGAAAGGTTCAATCAATTAGATATAATGATCTCGCTTATGTTCAACTTTAGGCGTCATTCATCATACGCTCAGGCTTGCCGATCTGATTCTTAAAGCTGAATTAAAACCTATCAGCCATATTGTGTTTGGAGAAAAGCAGTGAAGTGGTTTGATTTCAGGTCGGGGAGCAGGAGTCTAGATCTTTTAGAAGCTGGTGGTTCTGTTGGAGTGGAGTTACGCAGGACCCCGAGGTTTCAGCTGAAGTTGTGACCACCATGAAAATGAAACATCACCAGTTATTACTGGAGTGCAGTTAGTGTAGTTCCAGTTCAGACGTTCCATAAAACACAGAGGAATGTTTAACCCGCTGAAACAAAAGGATGCGGGTCCTGCAGGAGAGAGGGCACCCCTGCATGCGGAGATTAGATCAAGATGTTGCTCTGAAGACAAACCCTCACCTGTTCTAAATTACCCAGGCAGGTAGTCTTCCCAGACGTTAGTGCTCCTGCACCGTGCATGACAGGAAGCCCGAGGTGAGGCCATAAAAATGTGGTGTGAAGGAAAAGGTCTTCTTTGTTGTTTTCAAATCAGAGCTCTGGGTACAGCTCCTCTCAGGGCTTCACAAAGTAAATCATAAGAACTAATTCTCTCTATCTCTGTTTACTTAAAACGAACAATCTAATTTTTTCTGATTTTGGTCAAATTTCTCAAGTGAAAAGTTTAACACATGCCAGCATATATTTAACATAACATTTGCTAAAAGTGACAACTTGGACTTTTTCACTGACTTGTATCATATTATGTTTTATAGAATAGTTTAACAGGACAGACTTTTCAAAGCAGCTCATTTTACATTAATAAATTGTATTCTACATTAAATATGGAATTATAAATGATCAGCTGAAGTTACTCAAACCATCGTCCAGCGTTAAGAGCCCATTGTTCTTCTGCTGTAGGTGTGCAACAACAACAAGAACTGTCACTGTGAGGCCCACTGGGCGCCTCCTTTCTGTGACAAGGTGGGTTTTGGAGGAAGCGTGGACAGTGGGCCCATCAGGGTTGCAGGTAAGTTACCAGTGGACCATAAAACAAGCATTTCATTTTCATATCAATCTCTTTCGTGACAGAGTTTTAAACTGAGATTATTTTATGTTGAAAAATGTGTTTTGGGAAATCTCATAAAATATCACGTGATCGTCTGTAGAGCTGCAGCTGTCGAATCCTCCATCGATGAAGCGAATACTCTATTTGACGACAAGTTAAAAACATGAAAATAAAACAACAAAATTATAAAAGGATCAACAAAATGTAATAAATTGGTGTTGTGTAGTTCTCACTTTCCCAGACAATATTTAATAGTTAATTCATAATTTATGTAACAAAATTTCACTCATATTGCATTAAATCTTTAGATGTGTATTAATATCACTCCTCCTGGTCTAAACCTATCTAAATAGATTCTCATTTGATCAGCAGAATTAAATTATTTCATTAACATAACCAGTAGTATGCTACTGCAAATGCTAATAGCATTTCATTTCTACTAGTAACAACGTAGAAATTATGTACAGGTTAGCAACATAATCCAGTCAAAGTTGTTTAAAAAATATAGAAGCGTTTGTGAATTACATGCTACTACAGCTCGCCATGGACCTGCAGCGTGCCAATGCCAGGAGCAGAATCAAGTCGCTGATTCTTGGTGGGCAACAGCAGCCAGACGCCAGGTAGCTGTGTTGGTCCTGCTCCATTCAGTAGCATGGGGGGGGGGCAGCTACATACAGCCACAACAACTTGACTTCAGTCCAGGTTAATTGAATTTCTTTTAATTATTTAAAATTATTATTAGAGCACCTTCAACATATAAAAAACTATATATAAAACATAAAATATGCACACAAAGTAAAAATATCAACTAGACTAAACACCCTCATTAACCTCATTAAGACCCAATAAAAACGTATCAACAAGAGGATAGAATGGAAGTGCAGTTTTAGTTCAGATGTAAACTCGTCAAGGAGGTGGATTTTCTGTTTACATGGTTACATGGCATGTTGGTGTGGGTCACTCTAGCACCTGGTTGTTCAGTTCTGGTCCTGGAGGGCAGCTGGTGCTGCATGTTTTTGTTACTTTCATGCTCCAACACACCTGATTCACTGATTGAATCTTCATGTTCTGTTTCATCATACTTGACTCAACCCAGATTTTTTTTTTTTTTGGTGGAGAACACAGAAAAGGTGAACATGTGGCATTTACACACTAGCATCGGCTCCACTCCGCCTGGACCGGGTTGGCAGCGTTCTCATTTGGGTAGCCTTGGAATTTCTCACTCGCAACCGATGTATTTTCAGCCCTCTTCCCAAGGCGGTCTGCCTGGAGCCAAAAGGACCCACATGCCCACTGCTGACTGATTGGCCGGCTCTAAATCGCACGTACCATTAGGGGGAGCCACCTAATGGCAGATAGAATCAGCCCATGGGGGCTTCCTGCATGCTCGATTCATTATCACTCTGGATGCTGTGGAGTTAACGAGCCTCTGACTGAAGTCGTATTTCTCTGTCTCTCACTGCTGTGAGGAAGCAGACACACACACACACACACACACACACACACACACACACAGTGCTGCTAGACACAGCAAAGCAGAATGCAAAATCAGACTCAGAGAGTCGCAGAAGGCAAGATTCCTCGGGTCGCTTTTGTTTAATAATGGAGACACCGTGGACTTCTCCGCACACTTTTGCCCTGCCCATGTGCTCGTAGATCCGCTTATGACATCACAAGGCCACAGACTGGCCATGTTCTCAATCACGTCCTCATTTCTAAGGCAGTGTGGAACGAACACTGCCAGGTTGGGGTGGGCGGAGTGGAGTGGAGCCGATGCTAGTTTGTTCGTGGCAACAGTGGCTCTCTAGAACCAGGACTGATTAGCCCTGCTACATCACGTCCAAGATACTAACAGGTGTCAGTCATGCACCTGTCCCTGGAACACACCTAGCACCTTCCCACATGTTTAGTTGTGTTGCTAATCACAAACACAAATCTCCTCATGTTTCTATTGATTATACAAAACTGACCAAGTTATAGATGTATTGTGTTTGATACGTTTGATTGGTTGAGGTGGAAATCTTGAATTAAAGTCCATCTTGTTTGTGAGATATTTTGCTTACAAGCACAAACATCATCACTCACCTTTCAGTGGCTGGAAACACCACTAGAGTCACTGAGTCTGTATTGGGTTAAATTGTTCCGACCAAAACGGTCACAAGTGTTAGAAGAGAAAAATCTTCTGAAAATGAATATTTTGTTGTGAGCAGACAGCAGGAATCTGACGGTGGGTGTCCTGGTGGCTCTTCTCACTTTACTGGGAGCTGCTCTGATCATCTGCGTCAAGAGGAAGACTCTAATGGGCCTGCTGTTCACCAGCAAGAAGAACCCAATAGAAAAGCTCAGGTAAGAACTAGTCCAATTGTTACATTAGAAAACAAGTAAACGTTTTTGTAAAGAATTATTCACATAATAAAAAACACAAATCTTTTCACGATAAAATTATCAAAATTAGAGAGACAGCATAGAAGTGGAATAAAACAAATACATAAAGTCGTGAAAAGGCTTTTCTAAATAAATGCATCTTCACCTGGTTCTTAAAGCAAAACTGAAGAGTTTTCTGTTTCTCTCCACTGGTTGAAAGTGGAATTACAACTGTAAACAATCCTGCCGTAGCTAGCGCTAAGAACGAGCTAACGCTACCATGAGCCAAACGATACTAAATAAACCATGAATGAAAAAGAAAGAAAACAATCTTTTATACGGCGCCTCTCAAGATGAAAATCACACATCATGCTTCACAAGAATAAAAACAACAAATAAGTAAAAATATTTTTAAACATATTTAAAAATATCATAAAAATGAAAAATATAACAAATTGTAAGGAAAGGGAAAGAGAAAATGAATAAGAAAGAGGTAATCAGTGATCCCAGAATCAATAGAACTGGTAGAACGAGCTGAACAAGGAGAGGGTGGTGATGAAGGTCACACAAAAGCCCGCTTGGATTACAAAGATCCACATTATTGGACAACAAATATTATTACTTACAAGTCCAGTAGCAACAAAGCCAGGTCACCATCAGTCTGTCATTTCATAGCCTCCTTCAGCTCCTTCAAAGTGTAGGATGTGCATTCTGGTTTTAGCTCTTTGCTTTGGCTCCAAACACATTACTCTCTTAAGCCTTTTTTACAAAACAGTGCAGTTAATTTGCTGCAATGCCATGGTAGCATGTGGGAGCCTTAGGTTGTTTATAAGTGGTCGGACCGTGGTGGTAATGTGGTGCAATCGTGTCCTTTTTACAAAAGCTTACGCAATGGTGGTACAAAGGATGTATGGGATCTGCACTGCTGCAGACTTCCGTTTATCTTGGACATAACTTGCTTTTTATTGCGATTGAAGCCGCACTGATTGAGTTATTTTTACAAGCCGCTCCTAAATGTGTCTGTCCCCGTGCCGTCTCTGGTGTTCTTTGCTCCAGCTCTAATGGAGAGAAGCTTTAGTTTAACATCTCAGCTGGTTCTGTTTACAAAAGTGAAACTTACGGCCCGTGTTTACTTTCATTTTCAACAAAAGTGCCAGCAGGAGCTCGGCAGTAACTCCCCACGTCATCGTGGCATCACCCTCTGTTGCACCAAGGTGCGATCAGCATTTGTGAGACAGACAATTACCGCAATATTACTACCAAGTGAGGCGGAACGAATGCCGCAAAGCAACGCCATGCCATGCCGGGTTGGAGCGTTTATAAGACACACCGTTGCGGTAATACTACGCCGATTTGCCAGCACGGTGTGTATTGTACAAAGGGCTTTACTTCCAGGCTCTGCCATGATGCTAACAAAACAATTTTCAAAAATAAAACTTCTTTTTCTTCTTGTTTTTGTTGATGGATGGCAAAATGAAAAACTTAACTGCTAGCCTCTATATTCACTCATTCACTGCCAGCCGTTTCCTGATCACTAACGGCCTTCGCTGCCAGCGTTTCTCACCGTTTTTACAGTTTTTTTAAGAGTCACAGAACGTTGCGCGCTAGCATGATGTCGATGCCAAAACAACCAAAGCAAAGAGGAGACTCACCTCTTACATCAGGAAGAAGCCGCGTGTTTCGAGCGTTATCCGTTCTTTCATAATCCGTTGTCGAATTGTGATCGGCAGACGCTTTTCCGGTTCGCGCCTCACTTTTTTTTACAGGAACGGCCCAAAACAATCTCCAAACACATGGATGTGTTGCTTCCTGATCATGTGATCTGTGACGTATGCGGATGAAGATCGGCTTCAGGGCTGAGATGTTTATTTTCTCAGCGCAGGGGCTCGTTCCGATGCTCAAACAGTAAAAAAAAATGCAAATGACGACTTTAGTCGTCAATGGCAGTGAATGAGTTAACTGTGGTAGAATAAACATCTCACAAAACCGTTAAATGCAGTTTCTGCTCAGCAGAGGGCTGCAGAGTGCTGAACAATCTGAAGTTGGTTTATTTTCTACCTCATGGATCACTGAAACCCACTTTGAAAGCAACAGCTTAAAGTGTTAAAACTATTTTGTGATGCTTCTAAAGCATCAATAGAGTCAAAAAATGTAAATATGGAAGAACATTGACGCTGCTAATATGGAATATTGGCAGTGTCAATGTTTTAAGACACTGGCCCATATCCCGGGGCCAGTGTCTTAAAACATTGGGCAACACTTTATATTATAAGACTTTATATTATATTAATAGTGTGTACTTTATATATTAAGTACACACTATTAATCATTAGTTAATCATCAGTAAAGTATTAGTTAATGGTTGCACTTATTACCACACATTGTCTTTTCTTTTTAAGGCCACAACAAAGTGCATAAAGAATGTCACAGTTATATTTAGTTTTGTAATATGTGATTTGTTCCATTTCCACGGTCTGAAAGTGATGCTTGTTTACCGTTTAAAGACTTAGAGACTTTTGCTTTTTCTTCCTTTTTTGTCCACAGATCAGAAAGTGCTGCAGTCAGTGGACCATCAGCTCCTAAACCTCCTTCTACAGTCAGCACAGTATCTCCATCACGCCCAGCACCGCCTCTGCCACACAGCACCACCATCTTCAAGGTCATCACAGCAGAACACAAATCTACTGACACACACCCCATCATCACATGCAAATACAGAGGATGGTTTTACAATATTCAGCTGAAACTGAAAGAGGATCAGTGACAGATGATCTTTGTTGCAAAGTTCTTTCTGCGAAGCTGCGGCTGCTCACAAGAGTCGTTCTCGGCCGGATTGATGTGTTGTTTTCACACAAATGGCAGCTCGTTCAAATCCAATTAACTCGTTTCTCTGAATGCAGGCTCGCCGAGGAGGCGGTGATAATGGAGTTGAGGAGGGCTCAGGACACTTGAATGCATTTCTTGTCATTAACAGCCTCCTTTTCTAGGAAAAGCTGATTTATCTGCATGTTGCCGGCATGAAAAATGTTGACGGCGCTGCTTAGTTAGTGTCTAAAGTCATTTTGTGGCTAATAATTGCAAGACGGTGACCACGCTTTTCCTGTAATGAACTGTGGGCCTTAACCAGTTCATCACTGCCCTGACATCATTGGTAATAAGAAGTGATCCGACTGGTGTAGGTTTTGCTAGAGGGGGCCTGGCCAGAAGTGCCGCAGAGTGCCGTGGCAGAGAGGCGAGCTCATGCGCACCAGCATGAGGTTGGTTTTCCAGTTAGCAGCATGTGGTTTTCATTTGGTAAGAGGAGAAAAGATGTAAGGGCTGTTTGATGTAAGCACAGTGCAGGTGAGGTCATTTTCCAGTTGGAAGATGAGTGTGTGTGTGAGACTAGCTGCTCACATCTGGTCTAAATATGAAGAAGGCTGATATTTTGGCTCAATCTGTTGTCAAATATCTCCTAATTGGAGCGTGTGTGGTCCATTTAGCTGTTAGAATTGGGCCAAATGGGCACTCGTGGGATGGTTTTAGGTTTTAATTAGATACCGGTAGAGGATTTCAGGGCAGCGAATGATTAACACGCCTCTGACAAAATCAGGAAGTACAGCAGAAGAGGTAGAGGTGAACATGATTGTTTCTGAGAGGAATCAGATGGTTTGACTTTTGACTGACTCTTTTATTTTTGACTATCATCTTCTGCAGTCCCCTCATCGGGGGCCAGAAGCAGGGCCCCCACCAGCCCCTTACCCTGTCCACAGCCTCCGCAGACTCCCCCAGTGCCCTCCAGTTCACCTCAGCCATCCGGTCCCCCTGTCTCTCACCCTGTCCCTCTCCCCTGAGCCCAGACAGCCGAGACCCCCAGTTCCTCCGCCTCATCAAGTCCCTCTGCCTCACATCCACATGGCGCCCAGGGGTGCGTCACTCCACAGCACGGCGCACCATAACTCCTGCAGGATGGTGATGGTGAGTGGATTTCCTGTTCCCTCAGTTGGAAGCACTTTATTCAAGGAAGTTACTTACTGTAATTTCACAGCTTTTACACGCCTCCGCAGCCTGAAACACCTAACCAGGCAAAAGATGATGTTCGCTCCACTTTCAGGCGAGTGTTTTGATGTCGATTGTTTTCATCGCACTTTTGCGGCTTATAGAATCTTCGGCTTGGTGGCGGTTTCTCACAGTTGAAGAAAATAACGAGGTTAACCCCGGAGCTCGTAGCAGCCGAGCGTGACGTCAGATCTGCAGCAAAAAACCACCACATAAATAATGAAAAACGGAGCCAGACTTGTTGTGAGGAGTGGGTGGAGGTGGGGGTGGGGTGCCTGCACACAGGGTAGCAAACCTGCTGCCACAGTTAGAGCCTAGTTGGCTATGAAGGTTAACGAGGGAAAGCCAGAGACACCTGGAGTGCTTATCTTTCTGTCTTTTTCCTGGGTTTGATTTCACACCCCTAATTAAAGTTTTAGAAGTGACTGGAACAGGTGCTGGTTTCAGACTTGTATTTTATTTCTTTTTGATCTAATTTTGATCAAAACCATTTAAACAAAAGAAAATCGGAAAATGGTCTCTTAGTTGCTCAGAGGACATTTTGGTCCTCACCCGTGATCCTAGGTGAGGATAGGAATGAAGACTGACCTGCTAACTAAGGTGCCACCCCCAGTAGTCATGCAACATTGCTGAGCTGTCAACTAAAGCCCGGCGTACACCGTGTGACTTTTTGACCGTTTTGAGCCAATTTTCATCTCGTGTGAGAATCTTTGAGGTCAGGGCAAGTTTTGCGTCATGTAGTACACACGGGGTAACGAGAGGCGATTAACACCTCCCGACCAGCAACCATGAATTGCAAGCATGTTTGATACTCCTTTGTGAGAGCATGGCAACCGCTCGCACAGAGCGTGCATCAACACGGCTGGCCAGCACACGTTGTTTACTTTTTACTTTTACACTTTTCTCCACACATAATGACACAAATTGTCAAGAAAGCGTGTTTGCCGTGTTTATGTCAAACTAAACTGATCGAAGGACAACAGACGTCAATAACAACACTACAGCCTCCGGGTTTTCAGACTTGAAGGGCCGACGTGTTGCTACCAGACGTACAATGTGAGCAGTAAAGTCACATCCGAGCATTGGGTCGTACAGTGTGAGAATGTGACTCAGGAAGCCGTACAGTTTGAGACAGAGTTGAATGCTGTGAGTTAAAAAGTCACACAGTGTCTCTATAACGTCTGATCTCAGTACGTCGCTGAACAGTTATTTCATTTTCACTCCATTAAGCATGGCTTGAACTGGCCCTCCTGCACCTGCTGGTAGGTGCATTTCTATTCTGATCTCATAAACAAGCAGCTACTTTTAGGCATCGTAACTTAAACATGGCCCGACAGCTCCCCTATCCTCTGGCATCCACCAGCATCTCCGGGGATTAGTGCCACAGTTAGCACTAGCAACCTTGTGGCTGCAGCTAGCAGCAGCTTCCCCAACCATTGCAGCGTGGAACAAAGCTTATTGTCTGTGAAGGTTCTCAGTCATCCAGGTCATTGTAGTCTAAGGAGCTTTGAAAGAAAAGTGTCTGGACTTCTTTGAGTTGCTTGAAGACGTTTCACCTCTCATCCGAGAGGCTTCTTCAGTTCTAAGGTCAAATGGTGGAGAGTCCCAGATTCAAACCCAGTGGGAGTTTCCCCCCGAAGAGGGAACAAAAGACCACCTGATGATCTTCTACATAAACACATGAGCCAAGGTGTGAGGGTGGATGTGGGTGCTATTCAGCCAGAGTTTTAGGACCCACACCCACCCTCACACCTTGGCTCCACCATTTGACCTTAGAACTGAAGAAGCCTCTCGGATGAGAGGTGAAACGTCTTCAAGCAACTCAAAGAAGTCCAGACGCTTTTCTTTCAAAGCTCCTTAGACAAGAAAGCTTATTCAGGTTCAGTGTCACCCACTGGTCTCTGGAAGCGGTTAAAGCTCTGCAGAAGGTGAGAGTTGAAGACCATTTTCACAGGTTCTTCAGCCAGGTGTTCCACCAGACTCTCACCATAGGTTTGGACCTGCCAGGTCTACATGGCATCATCTCCTGCCATCTGATCCAACTCAAAATAATTTGGTGTTCAGTTCTGCTCAGTTTTTCACTCTTTCTTATAAAACATAAGGTCACAGGTCAGATGATATGACTACAAAGTCAACCACTGGCCTGCAGTCTAGGATTCTATGGCATCTTGTGTGCCAGTGGTGTAGTATGTCAAAGTGATCATTGAAGTCCCCCAGCAGGAATCTGGAGACCCTGGTTGGAGCACTGTCTAGTACGTGTTTCATCACCTCCAAAATACTCTGAGCAGTGTTTGGGTTCATGAGCACAAACAACAGTCAGGACCCACTCCCAGACCCAAAGGTGCAGGGAAGCTACCATTTCATCCCCTGGAGTGAACATAAGTGAGTCTGGGGGGCCCACCAGCTTTTGCCTCTCACCCGGGGCAACTCCAGGAGTCCCAGCTCCTCTCAAGGACCTGGCTTGTTTTTTATGTGAATGCACAAGACTAAACTAAAGCACTGGAACAGTCTTTATTTAATTTATTTTTTTAATAAACAAAAGTTTATATGTTTTATACCATACCATCCTATACCTGCTTTATTTACGAACCACTTTCGACACCACAGGACCAAAGTCAAGATGAAAATCCCTGATGCACAAAACAATATAAAACTACATTTTACACACACTGCAAAATCCTAGCTGCAAGAAAACGTAAAGTTAAACGGCTTAAAGATAACTCTAGAGCAGGGGTGTCAAACTCATTTTAGCTCAGGGGCCACATTGAGGGAAATCTAGTCCCAAGTGGGCCGGACCGGTAAATTAAAAAAAAAAACTTCAGATTGTTTTCTTTGTTTTAATACAATCACTATAAAACAAGGCTGGAGCCTGAGGACAGTGTAGTACAAGTACAACACCTGAAGTGTACTTGAAAATTTGAAAAATAAAAATAAAATAAAAATCAATAAATTAAAAAAAAATTCCTTAGTGATTCAAAGAGCTTACAGATCACATGGCTAGATCAGTTTCATGCAGCACTAAAAGTATATTTGACTCATTTTACTTTACATCTTTTAGCTTTCACCAGCACATCAATATCAGAAGTCACATCCTGAGTGGCGGCCAACTTCAGGATGTGATTCAAGTTCTTGTGTGGGCCTTGAGCGCAGCTTTGTTTTATTTAAACTCATTACAGAGGAAACTTGCTCACAAAGATAAGTTTATTTTCACTCTACATTGTAAAGTATGAAAATAAAGTTTACACAACCATCTCGCGGGCCGGATTTAACCCACTTGCGGGCCGGATCCGGCCCGCGGGCCGCATATTTGACACCCCTGCTCTAGAGGTAAAAATGTGTGTGATAATTTTGGGATTAATTAGACCCAACACAGGAAGGCTGGTATAGTTGACTTTACCCTCCCACTGTCTTTATGGGTGACCCCATGAGGAAAGTTGGCCATTGAGCAGGATTGATGGTTTATACCTTGAGGTCCACGAGGCAGGGTGAGGTGGTGCACGTGGACCCAAGGGATAAACCATCAACCCTGCTCACTGGTCAACTTTCCTTGCGGGGTCACACCCATTAGGACAGTGGGAGGGTTGAGGTGAGAAGCATTAAAACCTAGCTTTGAAAAGCTGTTTGTGTACTGCAGACAGTTGATCATAAATCAATAGAAGCATTTATTTTCACTAAGTTGTCACACACACACACACACACACACACACACACACACACACACACACACACCTGTTCAGCAGGTGTCGTACAGCAGCTCCTGGCAGAGTTTTACATTTCGGAAGTAGACTCTGTCAGCTGCTTCCAGTCGATGTCAGAATGTGAACGTGACTCCTTCTGGCAGCAGCCTCCTCTGACAGTGTCTTTGGCAGCTGTTTGGCAGCTCCGAGATGTTGACAGAAGACATAAAACATCAATGAAAGCTCTCTGCTGGGGGCACTGAAGCAGCCCTTCCCCTCGGAGTTGAGAGATTCCTCAGTCGGTTATGCTTCACTGAATCTGCTGAAGCTTTTTATGTCAGTTAATAATATTATCAGACATACTCTTAGCATGTGAGTATTTTGCCGTTGTTTTTGCGACGTTTATAGACGACTGTGAGGTGTGACGTTACACTACTGAAAAGCCAAGGACAGGAAGAAGTCATCTTTTGTCCTGACCTCGGTTTACTAAAGAAGATTAATAAACCACATGATGGGTGTTGCCCTTTTGAAATTGTTACCAAGGTGCCTGAAAGAAGAGAAGAACCCCAGATGGGCTGCAATGTGATGTGTGTGAGCGCTCTCTGGTGGCTAACCATGGTCATTACCCTTATTTCAGGCGCTGGAGAAGCCCAGTCCTCCGCAGAAACCTCTTCCTGCTGATCCAAGGAGCTCCCGTTTGGTGCGAAGTCCCTCTTCAGTGCAGGACAACTCTGCAGCTGCCATATGTGGGCCTTCAGTGGTAGCAGGTGTGCCTAGACCTGTGCGACCGGTCCCACACTCCAGCAGGTGAACTGTCCTCATCACTGTGCACGTATGAGTAAAAGGCAAGGCAGCTTTATTCATATAGCACATTTCATACACAGAGGCAATTCAATGTGCTTTCCAGTTAGCAAGAACATTCACAATTAAAATAAACACAAATTAAATTCAGAAGAAAATTTTAAAAAGAAAAAGACGAAGTTAAAGGGTGAGCTGTTACAGAAGGTGCAGTCATTCGAAGGCTGATGAAAACATGAAGGTTTTCAATGTTTGATTTAAAAGTTACTAGAGTTGGGGCACATTTGAGGTCATGAGGAAGATGATGTGTGCAGCATAGTAGCTAAAAGCAGCTTCACCCTGTTTGGTTCTGGCCCGAGGTTCTACCAGCTGACTGCTTCCTAAGACTCTCAGAACCCTGCTGGGCGTATATACAGGAAGGAGGTCCAACATGTATTCTGGCCTCATGCCACTGAGTGATTTATAAACTAGTAGAAGCACTTTGAAATTGACTCTGTAGTTTACTGGTAACCAGTGTAGAGATTTAAGAACAGGAGTGATGTGTTTGGTTCTCTTGGTTCTTGTTAAGACTCTAGCAGTAGTGTTCTGATTAAGCTGCAGTTGCTTCACAATTTTTTTGGGAAGACCAGTAAAAAAAAAAAAAGCAACAATTAAAGTAAATACTTTTTTAATTATCACATATTTGTGGCCATTCTCTTTGTCTTCAGGCCGAGTCCCAAACAGCCTCCAACGCTACCAAAGCCTTGCATCGTTGCCAACGTTAAATACAGCAGCTGAGACTTCGGCCCAGAGGGACATCGCTGGAATACACACAAAATAATTTGCACTATTGAAACTCTGAGAACCCTAAAAACGATCTCCGAGTTGTGAATCAAGAGATTTGCCGTGTCCCTTTGGCGCTCTGCCTCTGAATGGTGCTACGAGTCTGAGCTCAGGTAGATGTAAAGTATTTATATTCTGTATTTATTACCACTCAGTGCACTGTGCCAGACACTTTTACTACACGGTAGCAACTTTGAATCTTTTTTTACTTCAATTTTTTCAATGTGCACACTTTTTTTTCTTTTCTTTTTAAAAAAGAAAGTTAAAAAAATAAAAACACAGGAAGAAATGAGGAGAAACAGCAGTTAGGGGGAGTGTTCCCGGAGCTTTCGACATGATGTTTGTGTTGCAGCAGTGACCGATGAGATGTGGGGGTTTCTTAAAAGGAAATGCTCTCAGGAGCGTCTTTGAGCCAATCTGGCAAGACTTGAAACAACGACAGGAAAAGAGAAAACGGTGCTACGGCGAGAGCTCTGCAGTGTTTTTTCCTAATCAGAAGATCATCTGCAGGTATCTTTCTTGTTCAGACAGCTTAAGCAGAAAGTTGAATAATTTGCAGCATTGGTTTTGTTTTTGAAGGAAACGTGAAGCAAACACAGGTGGAAAATGAAAAAGTCAAGGAAATTAAATGGAAATAAAACTTCAGCGACAGATCACGTGTTTTTTTAAGGACTTCTTGCCTCTGCACAAAAGCCTTTGGATTCAGATCTTTGCTCACATGGTAACCGTTTGGCTATAGCTTTCATCGCCATGGAACAGTTTCACTTGAAAAGGCTGCGATTCTTGTTCTGTGAAGGTAAATGGAGACACCCAACGAGAACAGTTTTTCATGTCATTGTTATTCTTTACTTAGTCAGTATTTTGAAAAGCGCTTTACATGCTGGATAAAGAATCGTTAATAAACAAGACAGTGTTTTATTATTCTGGCAGAACAAGGTAGACTTGGCTGCAGCTCATTACATTTAAACGCGTTTGCTCTTTAGACACCTATAAACTTTTTAACTTTTTGATACTGTCTTTTTTATTTGAGGCACATGTGTTTCATGTACTAACAGACAGCATCTGAGTGTAGTCACATGTTCCATCTGTATGTTGTTTGTATGTTGTGTTACAGGTGAACACGCCTTCATGGAGAATGCTCTTTGTTTCTATTACTGACTGTTTGATAGTTTGTATGTAAAAAAAAAAGAAAATATATATATAAAAATGAAGTGTCATTCCTGATGTTTAAACACATTCAATATTAATAAAACGGATTTTAAATAAAAACAAGTATCTTGATTTATTGTGTGTGTGTGTGTGTGTGTGTGTGTGTGTGTGTGTGTGTGTGTGTGTGTGTGTGTGTGTGTGTGTGTGTGTGTGTGTGTGTGTGTGTGTTTCAAAAGCTTTTTCACAGCAGGGTTTTGATTGAAAAGCAGCGGCTCTCAGAATATGATAATGTCACCAATCTTAACTTTATTGGGTTTTGATTTATTTTTTGTCAGGCTTAGTACAATTAAAGTGTTGTGTGTTCATGTGACTTACACTAGACTCGTGATTAAAAGCATTTTAAAAAGAGTTCTTCGTTAAATTCCAAAGAGATTCACTCAAAGCATTTCTGAAAGCAAACTCAGCATCGAGAGATCAAATCTGAACACATTTAATAATGAAGCACTAAAGATTTTCTCATATAAAAGGACTTAGTGATACTTTGAGTAAAATAACATAACCATTATTTGTTGATTTTGGGGGTATATAATAAATGAGGTAATTTAATAATAAACATTTTTCCCTTTAAAGGGATACTAGGCAGTTTGGCTTGCTTTTAGCACCCCCTAGTGTCCATTTAGTAAAACCAAAAGTGAAACACCTCTCCTTCCTGTGGGCTTGTGTTTTTAACATCCTTCCCCTACTGCACACTGGAAGCATCAGCGGGGTGGAACGGCAGTGCAACATGTCAGAACCCAAGCCCCCAGACCGGCCTCTCCCAGCTAACCGGCCTCCATCTTGGACCACATTTCCCAGCATGCTCCTCGCGGGAACTCCCGGCATTCTCCCAGTCACACCCAAGCCTATATATGGAAGACGCCGCACCGGCTCTTCACTCAGTCATTGTTTCATTGAAACCCCTGATCAGAGTTCTCTACCGAATAATCCAGACATCAAACATCCTTACCAAGTTCAACTCCCGTACCCAGTCGACCATCGTGACACAACATCACTGCTTCAAATAGAATCCATTATAGTCTGTGGGGTGTCACAAACCAGCCGCAACGCTTATTTACTCCCAGCATCGTTCCAGAAGTGCAGGTGTGTGCTTTTTATGGCTTTATTCCTGGCAGCGGAGAGGTACAACATCATATATGACATCAGACAGCGATAACGTGATTTACTTCTTTTTGAAGTCCCAAGGGATCTTGAGATCTCGCGAGGAGGTTGGCGGAAGTATCGAGGGATTTTTTATCTCGAGGAGCATGGCAGAGAAGCTGCTTCACTGCTGAGACTCTCCCGGTGTGCAGTGGAGTGCTGTGGTTGTCGCAGCTAAACCGTCCCCCACCGCTGATGCTTCCAGTGTGCAGCCAGGGTAAATCTAACAGCTGAAACATCTCCTCAACCTTCATTACTGTCTACAGGAGTGATCCATCACTAAATCAAACATCAGCTGTGTTCATGATCTAAAACATGCAGGAAATGTGCTGGAGGCAGACTGCAGCACCAGGTATGTCAGCTCCACTTTTCTAATTCCAACATGGCCTGGACCAGCACTCTGAAGTTGCAAGAGGGATATTCTGGCCATGAGGCAGTGGGGGGTCTGAGTGACATTTCATTACCCCTGTAAAGAGTAATTTTAGCACACATGTGGCTCCAGAAAACAATTTAAACATATGAAAAAATTACAAGTATGGCTTTAAAAGTTTCATAAATGTCAATCAGTTAAAAGGTGAAATATAATTCATCCTGGCATTTATTTTTGGTGTTTGTCTACATTTATTATTAATGTTTCATTTTCTGTTATGTTGAGTTTTACAAGTGGCCCACTTCTCCTTTTTGACATGGATTTACAGATTAAGCAGATTGTCAGGAGGAATCCTTCACATCTTTTTGATAAACTAGTTGTGTGTTTTTTTTAAGATTGCTGTGATCTCTAAACAAAAGGCTGGAGAAATAGAAAATAAAAAAGGACAGAAAGCCACGATAATTCCAAAGCAATGTCCGCTTTTATTGAAGTTTTAGTAAATAATAATAATTCCTTTTGTCTGTTTCTAATTATCTCACAGACCATTGTAAGTTCCTTAATGTACCCAAACACGTTCCAGTTTAGGACACTTGTACCAGTGTGACCATACTCGATATTTCACACAAGATCATTTGAATGATATTCTGGAGATTATGACAGCCTCTGGGAAATCCTGGAGCTCTGTTGGCTGATTTGAGGTGATGTTGGGTTAAGACTGCGAGCCGGTCCGTCTCCAGCGAGCCTCAAACTGGACAACAGCCTTTTATCAGCTCACAAAATATTGTTTTGGTTTTAAGGAGGATTATTAATAATCTAGTACACCCAAACAGGCTTTGCTGTGTTCCATTTTAAACCAACTTAATTTGGTGAGGTGGGAAAAGAAACTCTTCTCATGTCTGGATAAACCTCTTCATCATGTCGACTATAAGTAACGCCAGAGATGGCCCAGCTCTCTGACAGAGAAGATTCCTTTGGTTTGGGAGAAGATGGAGTTAAATCAGTTTGATGGATTGCATTTTCTTTTCTTTACTACAAGTTCTTGACGGAGAGGAAGCCCATGTCTGTGTGGAGGGTCAGAGGTTAGATTGAAGATGCTCTGGTTAAACACCAGCTAGTTGTTGTGGTCTTTGATTATTTCAAGAACATTTTCATTCAAATAAAAATCCAATGGCCTGTGTTCAAATTAATGTTGAATAAAGTTTGTTTTGGTGCACATTTCCATGCTTGTTTAGAGAATTTACTAAGATCAGCAGATGCTGCTGTTGTCACCGTCCAGGCTCACGCCTGCACGACTGCATGTCAGTCTACACAAAGGCTCCAGCAGGCCTGTTAGGGACCTCCTGCTGTTACAGTGTTTTTTTTCGATTGCTAAAACGAGTTTTTTCAAAACTGCACACACAAAACCCCAAACATAACACACAAATTCCTGAACCGTGGCTTCCCTTTGCAACAAAACCCTGCCATCACACATCGTAACATGTTCCCAAAATGGAACACGTGTTTTCATTTGGTAAACACAGCCACATTTTCACATGACACACACAAACCATTCATTGCTTAAACACAAGTAGCCTTTGGGTGAACACTACCAAGCATGGAAAGAACACTGAAGAGCAAAACTGAAAACACAGTTGTCGAAAGGGAACACAATGAATTACACACTGAATGTATGACAGTGCCCACTTCTCTCTGAGACAAACATTAGACATCACACAAATTTTGAAACAAAACATTTTATTTTTACTGTTAACTCCCTCCCCCAAGCATAATCATGGGGCATCATGCCGCCGGTCTCTGTCTGGCCAGAGGGCCTCATCAACATCACAGGCGATGTCCTCCTGGTCCAAACAGCTCTGGAAGTACCGCCTCGAGTGCCTCATGAAGCCCTGACAGGCCTCAAAGGCCACATCTCTACAAGCCTCCTCCATGGCTTGAAGCAGTGGGACCTTGCTCTGTGGATTCCTTTCGTACACCTTCCACCTCCAGGCTGAGAAAAACTCCTCAGTGGGATTGAGGAAGGGGGAATAAGGTGGAAGGTATAAAATGGAAAACCGTGGATGGTCCTGAAACCACTCATACACCTGGGCAGCCTTGTGGAAACTTACTTTTATGCTGCAGTCATTGATTGCAAATTGCTCGCCAGACCCGAAAGTTTAGAGATTTGAATATTTGTGTGTTGTTGATTGAAGCTTTGCGAATTTATGTGAGAAGTGTGTGTAAACCTGAAAATTGTGTGTTGTGTTTTGACAGCAAGGTAATGTGAAATTGACATCAGAGTGTAAAGGAGGAAAATCAGAGTTCTAATTTGATAAGAAAATCTTAAGTAGTGATAAATTGAGTCAAGCGATTGGGAACAGAAATGGAGGTTATGAAAATTGTGCCTCATTTTTGCTTTTTGAGTTTTAGCAGTCGAAAAAAACTGTAAGCCCTGATCCACTGGAGCTGCCACGCTGCCAAAGCAATTTTACACTATAATACCACAGGATCACTTGTGTCACTGTTTGTTTTGCTGTGTGCTTTAAGCTCTTGGTATAATCCTAAAAGGATTCTCACTCAGAATTCAAATATGATGCAAAATGTGTTGGGTGTTGCACATTAACTGCCTCTTGTTGATTGTGTCCTTTCAGATTGCCCATGGTGTGCAGAGTTCTGCCTGTCAGTTCACTATAAGCATGCTGTGGTGGTGTCCAAAGACTAAATAGCAGCAGGCTGTGAATCTAGTCCTATGAGTGGCTGATGAGATGGATGTGAACATTAGCCATTAAATGGGTTACTCCATCCCTCTGGAGACCTGCTGCTCCCCTGACGCAGTTTAAGGTTTGGTGACAAGATTTTCCTTCATTCTATTTGAGTGTCATAAGCAGAGTCACGCTTTGGTTCAACAACCCACAAACTTCTCTTTGTCAGTCTATTTATTTCCTGTGTCACTTGTTCATCGAGACACCTGACGGGACACAAACTCTTTTAGCCTCAAAGGTCCATGAGAGCAGCAATCAGATCCAAATATTACTTTCCAAGCTCTGAAAGATCAAGATTTGCACCTTTTTTGTTGTTATTTTTATTTAACTAAAATAAAGAATGAAGAATCATTTTTGTTTCAGTTCAAACTGCTACTGTAACTCAGAGGTGGTGAGTAACTGATCATTTTCAGCTTGTAGCAATCTAGATGTTTGTAAATCCACCTAAAATATATCTGATAAAGTGATTTTATGTGAATGTCAATCTTTTACTAGACAGATGACCAATAGAGCGGAGACATTGTTCTTTACACTAGTGACATTTGTTTATGTCACTGGTGACATAAACAAGCTGGAATCTTTACACTAGTGACATAAACAAGCTGGAATCTTTACGCTAGTGACATAAAGAAGTTCAAACCTTTACACTAGTGACACAAAAAAGCTGGAACCTTTACTCTAGTGACAAAAACAAGCTTGAACTTTTACCCTAGTGACATAAAAAAGCTGGAATCGTTTCCCTAGTGATATAAGCAAGCTTAAATCTTTACACTAGTGACATAAAGAAGCTGGAATCTTTACACTAGTGACATAAAGAAGCTGGAATCTTTACACTAGTGACATAAGGAAGCTCAAATCTTTACACTAGTGACATAAACAAGCACAAACTTTTACACTAGTGACATAAAAAAAGCTGGAATTGTTTCCCTAGTGATATAAGCAAGCTTAAATCTTTACACTAGTGACATAAAGAAGCTGGAATCTTTACACTAGTGACATAAAGAAGCTGGAATCTTTACACTGGTGACATAAGGAAGCTCAAATCTTTACACTAGTGACATAAGGAAGCTCAAATCTTTACACTAGTGACATAAGGAAGCTATAATCTTTACACTAGTGACATAAGGAAGCTCAAATCTTTACATTAGTGACATAAGGAAGCTCAAATCTTTACACTAGTGACATAAACAAGCTCGAACTTTTACACTAGTGACATAAAAAAGCTGGAATCTTTTCCCTAGTGATATAAGCAAGCTTAAATCTTTACACTAGTGACATAAAAATGCTGGAATCTTTTCCCTAGTGATATAAGCAAGCTTAAATCTTTACACTAGTGACATAAGGAAGCTGGAATCTTTACACTGGTGACATAAAGAAGCTCAAACCTTTACACTAGAGACATAAGAAAGCTCAAATCTTTACACTAGTGACATAAACAAGCTGGAATCTTTACACTAATGACATAAACAAGTACTATCTTTACACTAGTGACATAAACAAGCTTGATCTTTACACTAGTGACATAAACAAGTTTGAATCTTTACACTAGTGACATAAGGAAGCTCAAATCTTTACACTAGTGACATAAACAAGCTGGAATCTTTTTTTTTTTTTTTTTTTACCGTGTCCTGTCTGGCTGTGAAGCAAGCAGAATTGATGTCTGAATGCTGGTGACAAGCCTTACAGATTTATTCTCAGGTGGAGCATCAAAGCGTTTGCTTTTAATGTCACGCCTGATACTTAAAACTTTATTGTTATTGTTGTTGAATGCTTTGTAATTCCGACCAGACACGGAGACAGAGGTGAAAGAGAGAGGAAAAGAAAAGGTGGGGAGAGGGGGGGGGGGGGTTTCCACAAAAATAAACAATAATGAACAAGAGTCTGCTTCTAGACCTGCAGAAAAAAGACAAAAAAAACAAAGGGACACAAAAAAAGGGACACAACAACAATACAACAAGATCTACCTATCACTGCGTCAACTTGATGAAAAGAAAAAAAAAATATATATATATATATAATCAACACTGCTTAACTGAAGAATCACGATAATAAATCACAACGCATTAAGTGCCCACCATAGTCTTAAGACCTGTGTTTAACGTGCCCAAGCCCATACTTTTGAGAGTACCATGTGAGCACCTGTGTGTGTACACGCGCTTGTTTATGTAAGGTTTATCTATAGGAGCGTCCAACAGAGAGTGTGAGGGACCACAGATCCGCCCCCCAAAGATGCGCAGGAGACGGGGGGAGCTCCAAGTCCCAGAGATCCAGGCGCTGCCCCAGAACGCAGGAACTCCAAGGAGACTGCAACCAGGAAGGCCCCCGCCCCCCTCGAGAGGCACAGAGGATCGCCCCGGGGGGCCACAACCAGCAGCCGGCAGAGTCCCCGGAGATATCAGCGGCAAGCCCACAGGCCTGCCCGCAGCCTCCCACCCCTTAGCCGGCCGAGCCCGGGACCCAGCGACCCGGGACCCAGGGGCGACCACCCCCGCCGGGGACCCAGACCCCACCAGGCAGCCACCGGGATCTAACAGGCAGATGCCAAAATCTTAAACCCCCAGACCCGGTTGCCACGAACACTCAGGCAGACCAAGGCACAAGCCCCCACACCAGGTGTGGCAGGGGAGGGGGGGACAAAGATCTATATCATCAAGAGAAGTTCCAGGAGAGGGGAGGACCCAAAGGCCCCACCTGACATATACAGTCATACACAAACACAGTCACACGCTCCCTCCCTCATGCTCACACATGCACATACAACCCAAGACTTACAAAAATGCATGCCGGACACCCACTCATGCTCCCCATACACACCCTATTCACTCTGGTCCCGGTACTGCTGCACATTGGGTACAACCATCACCGGTAACCAGAGTTTGACCCTTTCTGCTGGGGTGCTGATGAGCAGGCTCCCCCGCCCAACGCTGAGCACAGCAACCCACCACCCCAGACCCCAACCAGATGGCCAGATCTCCCTCCTAGCCTCCAGCCCCAGGAAGCCTAGCAACAACAGAGGTGGCTAAGACCCCTAGTCTCCCTCCGCCTGCTCAAATATAGTGTTGTGTGATCATGAGGTGTATTCCATGGCTGTGGTGAGTGGGCAGTGCGGGCATCATCCAGCATATGCCAGCTGATGCCACCGCACCACCCCACTTACACCCTCAGCCATCAGTGTCTAAGTGCGGTTTAAAATTGGAAGTGGGCACCGGCACTCGGGAGGAGGCTGAAATATCCCCCTGCCAAATGCCGTTGAATGTGCTCACTCCCAAGGCCCTAAGTGTGTGTTTGTGTGGAATGTCGTCAGTGGAAGTGTATAAGATGCAAATAAAATTGGGGGGCAGGTTTCCACAGGAATGCGGAAATGGGGTCCATACCCGCACTCCCTGACTTGCCCACCCCCCAAGGTCCTATGTGTATGTTTGTGTGATGATGTGAGGGAGCAGGAGGAGAGAAATATGCGGGGGATGCTGGAATCTTTACACTAGTGACATAAGGAAGCTCAAATCTTTACACTAGTCACATAAACAAGCTTGATCTTTACACTAGTGACATAAACAAGTTTGAATCTTTACACTAATGACATAAACAAGCATTATTTTTACACTAGTGACATAAACAAGCTTGATCTTTACACTATTGACATAAACAAGCTGGAATCTTTACACTAATGACATAAACAAGCTGGAATCTTTACACTAAAGACATAAACAAGCATTATCTTTACACTAGTGACATAAACAAGCTTGATCTTTACACTAGTGACATAAACAAGTTTGAATCTTTACACTAGTGACATAAACAAGTTTGAATCTTTACACTAGTGACATAAGGAAGCTCTAATCTTTACACTAGTGACATAAACAAGCTGGAATCTTTACACTAGTGACATAAGGAAGCTCAAATCTTTACACTAGTGACATAAACAAGCTGGAATCTTTACACTAATGACATAAACAAGCATTATCTTTACACTAGTGACATAAACAAGTTTGAATCTTTACACTAGTGACATAAGGAAGCTCAAATCTTTACACTAGTGACATAAACAAGCTGGAATCTTTACACTAATGACATAAACAAGTTTGAATCTTTACTAGTGACATAAACAAGCTGGAATCTTTACACTAGTGACATAAAGGAGCTGGAATCTTTACATTAGTGACATAAAGAAGCTCAAACCTTTACCCTAGTGGCATAAACAAGCTGGAATCTTTACACTAGTGTCATAAACAAGCTTAAATATTTACACTAGAGACATAAAAAAGCTGGAATCTTTACACTAGTAACATAAACAAGCTGGAATCTTTACACTAGTGACATAAGGAAGATGGAATCTTTACACTAGTGTCATAAACAAGCTTAAATATTTACACTAGAGACATAAACAAGCTGGAATCTTTACACTAGTGACATAAGGAAGCTCACATCTTTACACTAGTGACATAAACAAGCTGGAATCTTTACACTAGTGACATAAGGAAGATGGAATATTTACACTAGTGTCATAAACAAGCTTAAATATTTACACTAGAGACATAAACAAGCTGGAATCTTTACACTAGTGACATAAGGAAGCTCACATCTTTACACTAGTGGCATAAACAAGCTGGAATCTTTACACTAGTGACATAAACAAGCTTAAATATTTACACTAGAGACATAAAAAAGCTGGAATCTTTACACTAGTAACATAAACAAGCTGGAATCTTTACACTAGTGACATAAGGAAGATGGAATCTTTACACTAGTGTCATAAACAAGCTTAAATATTTACACTAGAGACATAAACAAGCTGGAATATTTACACTAATGACATAAGGAAGCTCACATCTTTACACTAGTGACATAAACAAGCTGGAATCTTTACACTAGTGACATAAACAAGCTGGAATCTTTACACTAATTACATAAACAAGCTTGATCTTTACACTAGTCAAATCAAATCAACTTTATTTATATAGCACTTTTCATGCAAAAAAAATGCAACTCAAAGTGCTTCACAGATTAAAATGGCCCCATAGATCCCATATTCCCATCCCAGCCCCCCTCCCCAAGTATAAAACAATTGACAATTGCGGTTCCCCTCCCACACCCAACTTCCAAAGTGGACATAAAATCACCCGTACACTCGTCCATGCACACACAGACACACACACACACACACACACACACACACACACACACACACGTGAACAACAGAGGAAACAATAGGCTGAGTTCAGATGGGTCAGGTAATGAATGACACATAATCAGCGGAGCCATCTGACCTGACAGCAACAGATCCACGGCAGCAGCCAAGACACCGGCCCATGACACCCAGTGGGGGAGGGCAGAAACCCCCACCACTGCCCGGGCACTACCCGAGGAGCGCCCCGGCCGCCGCCGCCGACCACCGGCCCCAAGGCAGTGGAAACACTGGAGGATTAAAATACATAACTGTAAAATAACAAAACCTAATATGGATAAAAAGTAACTGATATAAAAGTGATTATAAAGATAGTAAAAGAAAACATAATCATGTAAAAACACTAAGATGTAAATAAAATGACAAAATGAAATAAAAGAGATAAATTTGTGTGTGTGTGTGTGTGTGTGTGTGTGTGTGTGTGTGTGTGTGTGTGTGTGTGTGTGTGTGTGTGTGTGTGTGAGTATATATATATATATATATAAACAAATATGACAGACGATTCAGTTAAACTGTCACACCCTGTCCTGTCTCCCTGTTTGGTTCAGCCTTGTGTCTCGTTAATTACTCCCACCTGCTTCTCGTTTTCCCAATCACCCAAGCTCCTTACTCTCCTGTATTTAAACCCCTTCTGTTCTCTGTAGTTTGTTGGGTCATTGTTTCATTGGCCTGCGTGTGTATGTTCAAACGTTCTTACCTGTCTGCCTGGTTTCCTCACCCGCGTTGGATCCTCGCCTCACCTCACCTCTGCTCACCTCGCCCACACGCCGTGACATAAACAGACTAGATAGATGGTAATCAGCTAAAAGCTAAGCTAAAAAGGTGGGTCTTGAGCCTATTCTTAAAAGCCTGGACGTTCCCTAATGACAAAAGGAAGCTCAAATCTTTACACTAGTGACATAAACAAGCTTGATCTTTACACTAGTGACATAAACAAGTTTGAATCTTTACACTAGTGACATAAACAAGCTTGATCTTTACACTAGTGACATAAACAAGCTTGATCTTTACACTAGTGACATAAACAAGTTTGAATCTTTACACTAGTGACATAAACAAGTTTGAATCTTTACACTAGTGATATAAACAAGTTTGAATCGTTACACTAGTGACATAAACAAGCTTGATCTTTACACTAGTGACATAAACAAGCTTGATCTTTACACTAGTGACATGAGCAAGTTTGAATCTTTACACTAGTGACACAAACAAGCTGGAATCTTTACACTAGTGACATAAGGAAGCTGGAATCATTACACTAGTGACATAAACAAGCTTGGTCTTTACACTAGTGACATAAACAAGCTTGATCTTTACACTAGTGATATAAACAAGCTTGATCTTTACACCAGTGACATAAACAAGCTTTATCTTTACATTAGTGGCATAAGCAAGATTGAATATTTACACTAGTGACATAAACAAGTTTGAATCTTTACACTAGTGATATAAACAAGTTTGAATCGTTACACTAGTGACATAAACAAGCTTGATCTTTACACTAGTGACATAAACAAGCTGGAATCTTTACACTAGTGACATAAACAAGCTTGATCTTTACACTAGTGACATGAGCAAGTTTGAATCTTTACACTAGTGACACAAACAAGCTGGAATATTTACACTAGTGACATAAGGAAGCTCACATCTTTACACTAGTGACATAAACAAGCTGGAATCTTTACACTAGTGACATAAACAAGCTTGATCTTTACACTAGTGACATAAGCAAGTTTGAATCTTTACACTAGTGACATAAACAAGCTGGAATCTTTACACTAGTGACATAAGGAAGCTGGAATCATTACACTAGTGACACAAACAAGCTGGAATCATTACACTAGTGACATAAACAAGCTTGGTCTTTACACTAGTGACATAAACAAGCTTGATCTTTACACTAGTGACATAAACAAGTTTGAATCTTTACACTAGTGATATAAACAAGTTTGAATCTTTACACTAGTGACATAAACAAGCTGGAATCTTTACACTAGTGACATAAACAAGCTTGATCTTTACACTAGTGACATGAGCAAGTTTGAATCTTTACACTAGTGACACAAACAAGCTGGAATCTTTACACTAGTGACATAAGGAAGCTGGAATCATTGCACTAGTGACATATGGAAGCTGGAATCATTACACTAGTGACATAAACAAGCTGGAATCTTTACACTAGTGACATAAACAAGCTTGGTATTTACACTAGTGACATAAACAAGCTTGGTCTTTACACTAGTGACATAAACAAGCTTGATCTTTACACCAGTGGCATAAGCAAGATTGAATATTTACACTAGTGACATAAACAAGCTTGAATTTGCCACAAACATTCTGAATTTACAACAGATTTTCTCTACACCATTACTGATGTAAGCTATGTTTCTTGTTCCAAGAAATAGCATCTCCTCACAGTCAAGAGGTGCATTTTGAAAGTGTGTTGGCCCAAAAACCAGAAATAAATTTGTAGTGTGGCTATTTGGGCTCAGCCATCCATGCTTTAGCAGAGCTGGCAGCTCAGCGAGTTACTATTGTCGGAGTTTGACCCAGTCCAACAGGACCAGAAAAGAGGCCAGCTCATTAAAGATTGTACAACACATCTAGTTTAATGCAGCACTATAAGAAGTGGAAGTACAAGCCAAACATACTGTCATGTATTTTAAATGTTGCTCACTTTGCTGCAATAGTCTTTTATTGGTCTAAATTATCTTTATTTTAATTACTTCATTTAAAGAAAAGACAATGCATATTTATGAACAGCATTACAACTGTAAATATGCCAGATTGTAGCCTTAGGCTAATTTCCATCTGCAGTCCTCTGGCAGGTTAATGTTAAAAGAGAACAATATACATTTAGAAGAAAAAAAACAGTCAGGAACATATTTTATGAAAAAGACAAGAGTAAAAACAAATAAGTGTTCAGTTTTGTTATAAGGCAAAAGACAAAAAGGGATTAATCTTTTACCCTCACAAGGTTTTACCGTCAGATCTGGAGAGCCGCATGCAGGCATAGGCATAGGAGCTGAACAAGCTTCCAGCATCAATGATGGAAATTTGTTCAAAATTAGGATCATCTTGTCAGTCTGGCCCCTTAAGTTCATCTTGACTTCACAGCCAGAATGAGCTGTACTTATAGTTTATGTTGGTTCTTGTCCTTTAGAACCAAATGGCTTCCTGCACCGGCACAACTCAAAAGGCGTTTCAGTGCCCCAGAATGTTCCAGCGTGCTGAGGGGGATCACCTCACCCTCATGTTTACACCTTCAAAGCCAAAAACTCCAGTGTACATCCTCATCCATTCACAGCAATCTGTAGCTTTAAATATCTGACTTATAATAATTAGTTTACTCAATGTGAATAGATATTAGAATAAACATTAAGTTTTGTTCTTTGGTTGAAGTGTCTCATAATGACTGACAGATCTGAGTTGAAAGTGGTGTCAGGATTATTTTCTGGACACCCTGATCAGGATTGAGCTTCCCATATCGTGACCCTGCTTTGGAACCAAAGTTTCCCCTCGTGTGAGTTCATTCATCAGTTGTAGCGGATTAGCATTTCCACTTATATTTGTAGTTTTTAAACTTACTCTGAATTCCTTGATAATGCTAATTTGTTTTATTCCTCAATTGTTGTGATCTCTATGTGCAGTAGCGACTTCACGTTTTATATGTTGGTATGATTTTCAGGTTCAAATAGCACTAATGCATTTCTTCTAAATGCTGCCTCCTAGTGAGAGTAGAGACAAACAGCAGGTCCTGTTTGTAACCCTAACCCTACACAGAGAAACGATCCGCAGTGATGTAAGCAGCAGCTGCGCAGCAGGGACTGAAGTGTGATCAAGTGAGCTGAAACAAACTATAAGGGGTTACCAATTTATTACACGTTAAAAGTCTTTATGCAACATTCAACTTTTCAGATGGCAAACTTGTTAAATGGGCAACAGGCTATTGAACACCACTCTTGCAGCATCTAAATGTTTGGCCTGCTGTCTCCTTGACTGTGATTGATCAAAAGACTTGTGACCCACAAAAATACTTTAACAAGATAAACTCCACTCCTTTCTCTGATAATGGATTATTATAAAAGAGACTGAAACCTGACAGAAGAATCTGTGTTCAAACAGAGCGCTTTGACATCATTTTAATCCAAGTGGAGACACCAAAATCATAAACGGTCATTTTAAAGCTCATAAGGGTCAGACTAAGTCTAAACCTGACAAATTGTACACAGCTGCCCTTTGCATTTACAATTAATTGACAGTTTGTAGTCATTTTTAAACAAAACCCACTTAAAACGGACACTTTTGAAAGTAATCCTGCTTTTGATCAACTGATGAGGCTGCAGGTCTTCACCGTGTCCTGAAATGTCTCAGACTGTCAGGTATTCCTTCAGTTTGTCCATAACTGCAGGTATTCTGTCTGCGGGGACCAGCATCACCGTCCTGAATGGCTTCATGGGAACGTCGTCAAACGACCACCTGCCACTCAAACACGAGTCTGCATCATCCTGCACTGAGTAGTGGAACTTTATGATGGCTTGCTGCAACAACAAACCCATCAAAGACATTATTATTAACAGTTTGAAGGTAAAACGCTCAAGTTACTGATATAAACTCCCCTGTATGTGATCACGTATTTAAACAGAGAGCATTCACCTCGTAAAAGAACTCCTCCTCGGCATTGACAAACATGTACTCCTCTTTAGGAGCTCCTCCTCTGGCCGGGACGTTCTTGGCAGCTTCTTTGCACGTCTTGCTGACCATCAGGCAGTAATGACACTTCTCACTGGGTTTGTTGGTTCTCTGAGCTTCAGCCATTTCTTTCCTAAAAAGGACATGATGAATTTAGTCATCAACAAGCTTGGGAGATATTTAAGCCATTTCAGTTAGCATGAAAATACTAATTTGGGCTTGGCCATTTCTCTGAAATCACCAAACTTATTTTTAGTTTTGCAGAATTAAATGTATTGAGGCACTGTTTCATTTCATTGATTTTCCCCACAGATCCCAAAGAAGGTTAGTGTTTAATCATTTATTTTAGGCAAAAGCTGTTTTCTTCTTGCACTGAGAAACGTCATAAGGACAGATTTAACTTCATGTAATTTTTGAACTATGTGCTTGCTGTAGTTTTCTGGGGCAGCAGCATCAGCACCAGAGATCTCAGCAGGTTCAACAAATGCATTAATAAAGCTATGAAAATTCATCTGGCAGAGCCTGTAGATGTTAGGGTCTGTGACGATCCATGAATAAACTGCTTTCATATATAAACACATCCTACTGAGACTGGAGCTATTTTATGACAGATTCATTCAGATCTGCCGTCAAAAGTAAGGTCATGTTCTACTTGACTGCACCTTTATGTAGAGAATAAATGTTTCACCCACATGTGCACATGATCATTACGACAAATGTCAATGTTGATGGATATTATTTTAAGTTCTGAGAGTTACTTTTTTTCCGTCTCTGGCACCGTGTTGTAGGGCTGTGTTGGCTGACGCAGCTCTGCAATATCGCGTGGACATCGGGGACAGTCCCACTGGACTGGCAGACCTGGGTAGTGGTTCCCTTATTTAAAAGGGGGACTGCAGGGTGTGTTCCAACTACAGGGGGATCACACTCCTGAGGCTTCCTGGTAAGTTCTATTCAGGGGTTCTGGAGAGGAGGGTCCGTTGGATTGTTGAACCTCAGATTCAGGAGGAGCAATGTGGTTTTCGTCCTGACTGTGGAACACTGGACCGGCTCTATACCCTTAGGGGGATCCTGGAGGGTGCGTGGGAATTTGCCCAACCAGTCTACATGTGTTTTGTGGATTTGGAGAAGGCGTTTGACCGTGTCCCTTGGGGGGCCCTGTGGGGGGTACTCCGGGAGTCTGGGGTACCAGGCCCTCTGATAGGGGCTGTTAGGTCCCTGTATGACCGGTGTCAGAGCTTGGTCTGCATTGCCGGCAGTAAGTCGGGCTCGTTCCCAGTGAGAGTTGGACTCCGCCAAGGCTGCCCTTTGTCACAGATTCTGTTCATAACCTTTATGGACAGGATTTCTAGGTGCAGCCAAGGTGTGGAGGGCATCCGTTTGGTGGCCTGAGGATCAGGTCTCTGCTTTTTGCAGATGACGTGGTCCTGTTGGCTTCATCAGATCGTGATCTTCAGCTTTCGCTGGAGCAGTTCGCAGCAGTGTGAAGCAGCTGGGATGAGAATCAGCTCCTCTAAATCTGAGACCATGGTCTTGATTCGGAAAAGGGTAGAATGCCTTCTCCAGGTCAGGGATGAGGTCCTGCCCCAAGTGGAGAAGTTTAAGTATCTCGGGGTCTTGTTCATGAGTGAGGGAAAACTGGAGCATGAGATCGATAGGCGGATTGGTGCTGCATCTGCAGTGATGCGGGCGTTGTACCGGTCTGTCCTGGTGAAGAGAGAGCTGAGTCAGAAGGCAAAGCTCTCGATTTACCGGTCGATCTACGTTCCTACCCTCACCTATGGTCATGAGCTTTGGGTAGTGACTGAAAGAACGAGATCGCGGATACAAGCGGCCGAAATGAGTTTTCTCCGAAGAGTGGCTGGGCTCTCCCGTAGAGATAGGGTGAGAAGCTTGGTCATTCAGGAGGGGCTCGGAGTAGACCCACTGCTCCTCCACATCAAGAGGAGCCAGTTGAGGTGGCTCAGGCATCTGGCCAGGATGCCTCCTGGACGCCTCCCTGGTGAGGTTTTCTGGGCACGTCCAACCGGGAGGAGACCTAAAGGTAGACCCAGGACACGGTGGAGGGACTATGTCTCTCACCTGGCCAGGGAACGCCTTGGGATTCCCCCGGAGGAGACCTGGCCCAAGTGGCTGTGGAGAGGGGAGTCTGGGCCTCTCGCCTTAAGCTACTGCCCCCGCGACCTGACTCCGGATAAGCGGATGAAAATGGATGGATGGATGGCACAATGTTCTTGTAGTGCTGTTTCTTTTTTGTTCTTCAGAGGAACTTCTTATTCTCTCTGGTGATTATTTGTTGATAGGAGCCTGTAAGTGGTTAGACTGGGCAGCAAAAGAAGCACTCACTGGAGCTGTGTATGCAGAGGGAGGGCGATCTGTGGAGGCACATTGATAAAGCGCTCACTCAGCAGAAGTCCCACAGGTTTGCTTGTGTCATTTAAGATCTGCTCCAGCTGTTCAGTCACACTGTGAGAAGCATTCTTCTCACACTGATCCAATATCAGCTCCTTGATGTCCTCCACACACCGCACGCCCTAAAAAAAAAGAAAAGCCACAACCTTCAAAATTAAGTTAAAAATTCACGTATTTTACTCATCTTCAGAGATTACCTACCTTTCTCTCTGTGAGGTTGAGCATAGCAATAAATCCAAAGACTTCATCCGGGTCATCATCATCACTGTCCTCTGGAACTTCAGCTTGCTAGAACCAGATGAAGGAGGAACGTAATCAGAACAGGGGATAAAATGCAGCGCCTCAAAGTTTGGGACTGGAAAAAAACGACTCACTTTGATGACGCTCCCAATATGATTCTGCTGGATGATGATGTCCGTCATCTCTGCTGTGTCTACACGCGCCTTCAGGAACAGCTGAGTCCAAACTAGTAAAGATTAGTGACAACTATTCGTGACGCTTATGTGACAACAACACACAGTTCTGCACCTGCTGCAAAAGCTTCTTAATGCCACTGAAGTCGTTGTTTGAAATCGCATGGGCTTCAAAATCCACCACGACCTCCTGCAAGTAGAGAAGAAAAAAAATATGCATTTTAAACCAAAAATGATTATGTCTTCATGATAACATCACGGACATGCTAGCTAGCGGGTAGAAAGGCCACGTGGGTTTTGTGGATTAGCCACCTCGTCGATTTCCTCCTCTGACGCCTCGCTGTCGTCCTCTCCAGACTCGCCGTCATCCTCCGGACTCTCATCCGAGCTGTTGTCGCTTTCTTCGGGATTCTCACCCAAACCCACTGCTCTCCTCTTAGCGGATGAGGCCATGATCAAGCGTGAAACCCGTGTATATTTAAGTAGGCGCTGCTAAGGTTAACGGATAGCAGGAAACTGGACACGTTCGGGCGCCATTTTGGCTCAAAATGACTGTGGAATGGGCGTACACCCGAGAAGATCCGAACAGACGTCGACTCCATGTTGGCTCACGCGACTGAACCATTTCCTAACACTGGGGAAAACGTTGTAAATAATATATTGGAATAAAATAGAAAATATGTCTCTAAAATATGTGACATAAACACTAACTTGCATTAGATGACCTATTTAAATGTTTAAAATGTAAATATAAAACATTTTCTAATTTTACATAGATTTGGGGAGACATTTATCGACAGGCAATTTTTGGACATCTTATTTTTAAATGCCAATGAAGTCGTCCGATGAACAGCTGAAGGTGTTCATTCTTATGCATGTATATATGTCGATGTTATGCAGTTATTTCGTCTTTCCAACCGCATATTGTTGCAAATATAATTGCGCAATTAATGTTAAACAAAAACTATTAACGTTTATAGCTGAAAATCGACGTATTTTTGGTTAAACTGGAACGTTATCGTGGCTAATCTGTCAGTGTGTTTTGCAACAACAACAACAGACAGACCGCAACAACAGACCGACGTGCCCAACTACGCTAAAGCGGATTTTACGATACAAGTTGACGTTATTGTTAGTTTATAATAGTTTAGTGTATAATCTTTCCTATTCAGGGATCGTGACTCAACAGTGTTGCTATCTGTAGGTTGCATGTGACCGTTTCTGGGTGTAGCTGAGCTACTTAAGTCTCCACACCCTCTGATTTAACTACTTTAAATTTCTGAAAGCAGCTGATACCTTTCTAACAGATGTCAAAACCCACCTTGTGTTATTGGCTCCGTTGAACTGTCTTTTATTCATTGACAGGATGCGTGTTTTGCTTCTTAAAGACCCCAGAGATGGAGAGTCTGGACCTGATCCTTACATTAAGGTAGAAACAGTTTAACCAAATCAATGACGTGGTTTTAACTAAACACACACTGCTTTGTTGCTATGCTTTTTACTCTACAGGAGCTGGAATCACGTGGGCACAAAGCAACCCTAATTCCAGTGTTGTCTTTTAAGTTTATCTCAGCAAACACCTTGTCAGATAAGGTAAATTAAATAACATTATCTGAACCAGTGTGTCATTTACCTAACTTTCTATGGCTGCACGTGTAAACCACTGATCATTTTAATGTATTTATTTCATAAGCTTCTTCAACCAGAGAAACACGGTGGCTTGATATTCACTAGTCCAAGAGCGGTGGAAGCTGTGAAGCTGTGCTTGGAAGATAAAGATAGGAAACAAGGTCAAAATGAAACAAGCATGATTAAAGCATTAGCGTGTCTGTGTGCCAATTCTGCTTGAGAATTTTAATAATATTATTTGTAAAACAATATTTTTCATCCAGAGTGGAACAAATCATTGAAAGACAAATGGAACAGGAAATCCATCTATGTGGTTGGGAAGGCTACTGCAGCTTTAGGTGAGTTCTTAGAGCACCTGCAGACACCTTTTTTCTAGATGTTTTTATGGATAGTGCACGTTATAAACTAGTGAAAGATGCAGCCGGGTGTGACGAGCACCTGGTGTTCATACATGTGCGTAAAGTAGTGTAACTACCTTCAGTTTGCTGTTACACACAAGTGGCAGTAAGCTGTGAACCACAGAAACTGGATTTGATCTGGAAGACACCAATCAAGTGTAAAACCTTCCTAATGTTGGTTTTACCTTGTTAGTCTAGTGGCAGCTGACTCCATTGTCAGTGTTTGATTGTAGGAAGCCCAAGTCTCCTCCTTTTCCAGTCGGCTCATGGGTCTCTAAGAAAAAATAAATGCAAGTAGATGGGGCTATAAGAGCTGTATTCTAATATGCTTTGCCTTACGCCCTGAATCACTCATTTGTTGTGATTTAAAAATAGCTAGAATGTTTTTTTACATACGTAGACAAGACCTGTAAAAACCCGTTTTTTAAACATTTCTGTTATAATCTTTGTGCTTTTTATGATTTCAGTACAGAGCCTGGGTCTGGAGCCCGAGGGTGAGGACACGGGGACAGCAGACGTCCTATCACGTCTCATCATCGAAAGTACGATGTGGTTTTTGTTCTCTCATTTTTTACACCTCTGTATAATCATTTAATTGTTCTAATCTCTGAAATGAAGTGATATTTGATTCATTTCTTAGGAGAGGAAAAAAATATCCCACCACTTTTCTTCCCCTGTGGTTCAATTAAAAGAGAAGTCTTGCCCACGGCTTTAAGGGAAAATGGTAAGATTTTCCCTCTTTTGTGTCTCACGATTAAAGCTCAGGTCGGCGAAATACCCTCTGGGGTTAAGCTAATTAACAAAATAATAATTGCACTACCTTTGTCACATTGGGGATGTGTTTCTTTGTTTCCAGGGGTTCCCCTGGAGACTCTGACTGTCTATCAAACTACTGAACATCCAGATCTGGAGAAGAATCTAAAAAACTACTTCACAAAGCAGGTGAAACTCCCAACTCCTCTTTTATTTTGATAAAAACATAATTTTCATATATAACCAGTGTTTATTTGCTTTTGTGTTCTTAGGGTATTCCAGGGAGTGTAGGATTCTTCAGTCCGTCTGGGGTGAAGTTTTGCCTGGAAGCTGTAAGGAGGCTGTCAGGTGAACAGCTGACGCAAATTAAGGTAAAGTTTCCTTATGGTCAATCAAAAATATATGAAATGGATGATTATGGAGCATGCCACAGGTCTTCAGCGCTCATTCTGTTTCCAGTTTGCAGCCATAGGGCCCACCACACGAGATGCTATGGCAGCAGAGGGTCTGTGTGTCAGCTGCACAGCAGAACAACCAACAGCTCAACACTTGGCTGCAGCGATAGCCGACGCTCTTCAGTAATCAACCAGACAAATACACTTTTTATTGTTTCTCATTGTTTTGGGATTTTTTTGTCATTGTTTTGATGCCCTTTTCTTGATTTTGCACTGAAAAATGTAGTTTAGCCATTTTTCTTTCATCTCAGATTTGATTAAAAATGTATTTTAAATTATTTTTGAAAATAAACCTTAATCAGTTTGACAAATCTTGCGTAAAACATTTCTGTGTGTGTGTGTGTGTGTGTGTGTGTGTGTGTGTGTGTGTGTGTGTGTGTGTGTGTGTGTGTGTGTGTGTGTGTGTGTGTGTGTGTGTGTGTGTGTGTGTGTGTGTGTGTGTGTGTGTGTGTGTGTGTGTGTGTGTAAGCAGGTGTTGGCAAAAGTGTTTTACATCTTTTATTGCTCAGATGAAAGTGAAGGTGTCCACGGCTTGGTGACAGTTTGTTGAAATCATCGCAGCATGAATGACATGGAGGTTGGTCAAACTGATGAGTTTACTTTTCACGCACAACTGAGGAAAGTGTAACCTCCAGACAGTCCCTCCTCTAAGATGGGTGTGGAGAAACATTTGCTTATAAAGCAGTGCTGCTCCTGCTGTTAGTAAAAACTAACGGCACGATGCTGACTTCCATCCAGCTGATTGCTTTGCTCTTTCTGACCATCCCAAACAACGCGGAGAAACTTTTCCATAATCGGGATCACTCTGATGTTCAGATCCTTAAAACTCACCAGGCTCCTGTTATTACAGATGAATACAAAGCCGAGGTAATTTATAATGTGTGTGTGTGTGTGTATATGTATAAATATATGTTTGTTTGTTTTTTACCAATTGTATCTATAATAATAAACAAGCCAGCTCTGGGTCTTGCTTTAGTTATTTCTCTCTAGATATGGATTCATCAAGCCGATTAACTGGGAGGAGATCCAGACGGAGAGCTCCGACACTTATTTCAGTGAAGACATCCTGGATGATCTACAAGCCAAAATTCAGGAGGGGACCTCAGTGCCTCATTCAAGAGATGGTCCCGGAAGTGGCACTCATGATGTCCATGTGAGCCAAACTGGGAATCAAGCATTTATTTCAGCACTTAAAGAGTTCCAGAGAGTTTCAGATCTGCCTGTTACAGGGGTGTTTGATGAGGCCACCCAGGAGGCGATGAACAAACCGAGGTGTGGAGTCCCCGACAAGGAGATTGACGCCTACGTAGAGCCTGAGAACACTGATGGACCAGATACCGAAGACAGTCTGAGTGACAGTTTTAATGAGACAGGCATCAGCAGCTCTAATTCCTCTGATGATGACATTTTCAATTTTAATGATACAGATACTCTTCTCGTGGGTATTTCAAATGATACAAACAGGAACAGCTCCAGTTTCAGTGGTTTGGATGGTCAGATGGGGAAAATTAGTATGAACGCAAGTCTGAGTGACACAGTTAGACGCAGGAAGCGCCACCTTTCCAGTCTGGTGTCAAAAAGGCGGCAGAGAAGAGACCTGGATCAAACTGGTTTCATTGCTTTTTCTAAGAGTGTACTAAAATGGCGGCTGATCGGAGAAGGCTACAGCAGTCAGCTGAGTATCGAGGAGCAAAGGTACATCTTCAGACTGGCTTTCAGGATGTGGAGTGAGGTGTCACCACTGGAGTTTATTGAAGATATTAGGTCACCTTTGGAGGATGTTGATATCAGGCTGGGCTTTGGCACAGGTAGGCTTCAGAGGACACATCTTTCATTTGTTGGAGTTTAGAAAATGTGTGTGTGTGTGTGTGTGTGTGTGTGTGTGTGGGTGTGGGTGTGTGTGTGTGTGTGTGTGTGTGTGTGTGTGTGTGTGTGTGTGTGTGCGCGCGTGTGCTTGTCTGCAAAGTTGCAAAATAATTGGGACAGTTGAATTTTGGTTCAGTGCTTTGTGTTTTTGCTGTTGCTCACCAAAAGTACACTTTGGCACAGTGACAGTTACCAGACTTGAGAAGGCTTCAGTTGTATGTAATGCCAGTTGTAGAGTTTTATTACTCATCATTTGTCTGCATACAGGAAGGCATTTGGGATGCAATCAAAGGTTTGACGGAAATGGGCAAGAATTTGCCCATGCCTGGTTCCTTGGTGATATACACTTTGATGATGATGAGCATTTCACTGCTCCCAACTCTCACAGTGGAATCAGCCTCCTTAAGGTAAGTGTAGGTGTGCTGGATTGAATTAGAGACAAAAAAATGATCAAGAAGAATGAGGTTCGGTGCTTTTCATTTTTAGGTGGCGGTTCATGAAATAGGCCATGTTTTGGGCCTACCCCACATCTACAGACCTGGATCTATCATGCAGCCCAGCTATTTGCCCCATGAATCAAGTTTTGAGATGGACTGGATGGACAGGAAAGCTATACAGCATCTTTACGGTACGTCATCACCATCTGCTGGATACACACCGAGAATCTGGACCATCTTTATAAATGTATGTGTTTGACTCCAGGTGCGTGTAGAGGTAGATTTGACACTGTGTTTGACTGGATCAGAAAGGAGAAGACACCTTATGGGGATGTGACCATCCGCTTCAACACATACTTCATGAGAGATGGTTTGTACTGGCTGTACGAGAACAGAAACAACAGAACGCGATATGGTGATCCGGTTGCTCTGCAGATCGGCTGGCATGGGCTTCCCAGTGATGGAGTAGATGCATATGTGCATGTGTGGTCCAGAAAGAAAGATTATGTTTATTTCTTCAAAGGTAGATTGATAGTTGTACAATTTTCTGAAAATATAAATTGTTTTTAGTTGATGTCGTTCCATTTTTTTTTACAGGCACACAGTTCTGGAGATATGACAGTGAGAACGACCAGGTTTTCAGACAAGACTCAGAAGGACAGCAGTATCCAAAGCTGATTTCTGAGGGTTTCCCAGGTGTGCCCAGTCCAATCAGTACAGCTTATTATGACAGGAGGGACTCCTGTATCTACTTCTTCAAGGGTGATAAAGTAAAAATAACTTATTAGTGTTTCTTTCACATGTATAGTTCAGAGCCTGAAATCTGAATGAAAAGTGTTAGTAGGTTTTGGAACGGTTACTGCCAGTTCTACATTTGCTGTAGCTACTTTCCTGTATGTGAATGAGGAGGCGGGGCTTTAGAGGCAGAGCTAAAGCACAGCAGAGAGGGATGGGGAAGGATTTGCAAGTTTTATTCCATCAGAATTCTTTTGTCATTCTGCCTCCCAAACCCTTCTCAAGCAAGAATCTCACAAGCACTAACCATTACACTTTCCTGATGCTTTCCACTGTTATAAGCAGTAGGAAAATATACATTCTTGCAAGGCTCGCTTGTCTAACCCTGTTCAAACTGCGTTTTCTGTCCGTCGTAGAGAAATCTTTTGTCATCGGTCTGTGGCCATCCAGTGTGACCGCTCCATCAACAGCCTACTGAGCACTCTCAAAGCCAAATTCTACCTCCAATGGTATTTAAGTCGTGTCAGAAAATCTATGACTCCGTTCTTCAATCTACCAATGAAAATACACCTAGGGAGTGACACGAGAAACTATTGACGAGAGTAAAATGCAATAGTAGGCCACGCACAACAGGTGGAGCAGTCCTTTTTGGAGTTCCATTTGATGTCTAATAAAAGGAGTTTTAATGGTGGCGCTTTGTTTTCTTTCATTGTTGACATCTTTGGTATCTGTCGACTTTTGTTGGCGTATGCTTTTTGGTGGTGTGGGCTCATAACTGTGGCGTGTCCTATACTATAGAGGGAATTTGATTCAACAAAGTGTTGGGGTGTGTAGTGTGCCTCCTTTCTAGGACTTAGACAGTTAACCCTAAACACGAATTAGTCCTTTGCAACTGCCGAAAATGCACGGTGTCAACGGGCCTTAGTTTGATATTCTTATCACCTTTTTTAGAGTCCACTGTCCAATGAAAAACTTTAACAGACCTTCAGAAAGCCTAACAAATGGAGCTCAAGACCATTGTAGAGTACTGCGTGTCTGGCATCTGTAGTTACGCAACTCATGATGTCGTGGGGAGAAAGCAGCCTAATGGTGTCTCATCAAAATGAGGAAAAGCATTCATGCAAACAAAAGTGCCACATTTTCCCTGTGATTTGTTGTAATTATGAGAATTTCTGCTCCGAGAGATAAATGAACTATCTTCTCAAACAGGTCTATGCATTCAATGTGAAAACCAACAGCTTGGCAAGAGGCTTCCCAAAAAACATCAGAGCCGTTTTCCCTCCAGTGGAGAGCGGAGACCATCCAGATGGCAACATCGACGCTGCCTACTTCTCCTACACCCACAATGCCATCTTTCTACTCAAGGGCACCCGTTTCTGGCAAGTGGTGGGCAGCCGCGAACGTTGGCGCCGGCCCTTTCTGCCTCGAAATGGCTTGATGCCACACAAGGAGGTGGATCAGCAGTGGTTTGACATCTGCAACGTTCATCCTGCTGCTCTCAGACTAACCCACTGAGGGGAGAGAGGAATTAGCTCATGTCTACAGATGTAGTCTAATGGTTTACCTGTAGGTATACATGCTGCCATGTGTTTTCACGCATCCATTATTTCATTTTTCTCCAATGCCGATTGTGTAATCTGTTTAAAAGACAAAAACAACTGTTGTTGGCTTGTTTTCGCAGATGTGTGTAAATAATTTATGTTACAGCTGCTGTTTGTTTCTCTTTTTCTCCTTGGAGATGCTAGGTTCATAGTGATGTGTTATGATTCAGATGTTTAGGGTACCAGTGTGTTGAGGGTCTGACCTCATGAGGAAATTACTATGCAGTGATTTTCTCCAAAATGACTGTGCTTAAATTGCTCTGAAAAGCAAATAATCACATCAGCGCCAAGAAACTTCATTTCCCATGATGCTTTGCACACGGAAGCATTGTGATGACGTCACCGCCTAATACCAGAAACACGATCTGCGGGAGGCGGGAGCTTGGAGCTTTCCCGCGACTTCAAAGACTATAAATCATGAATGAGACAAAGAAACCTCGTTCTTTTGCCCAGGATACCTGGCGGTGAGGACACGCTTGTCGAACGCTCCGACTTCTTTGAGCACGCGGAAGCTCTAAGAGCCAAGTTGAGCCCACGGGACCGCTGATCTGCTCGTTTCTGCTCCCCTCCAGCTGATGTTTGAGGACACAGAACCAGCTGAGGGAAACAACAACTCCATCCAGCTCTCAGAAACGCTGTAAGTTATAACTCAGCACAGAAAGAAACTTTGCTGTCTCTGTCCAGCCCGTGGAGAAACACTCGTGAACGCCAAACAACGGAGAAAGCATCAAACCGACGGATGACGCCGGAAACTGCGGAGAAAAACGGAGAACCGTCAAGTCATAACAGCGGGGGACGCCTTGCTGCTTTGGTGATCAGGAAACTCATTTTTTTTCTCTCCTTTTCTTCTCCCGTTTCCTCTATAGTCTCAAATAAGCAATAAACCGCGTCTATTGCTTAAAAAGTAGCTTCGTGTTTTCCTCTTTCGTCCCAAACACGTCCGTCGGGTCATTTTGAAAGAATAAACTGCTTATTGATCATTGTTTGGTATCTTAAAATGGTTTCTGTCATGGCCAGGCTGAAACTAAAAGATATTAATTTGTGATTAATCTTTTGTGTTGTTTCATGATCTTTTGAAATGTTTTGAGTGATTTAAGGTTAAGTTACTACTGATTCTAAGTGCTTTGGAAGTTAAAGTGCAAGTTGCCACCCACACTTTAGCCAGACAAAGGGGTCAGCCATCTTGTATTCAAGACTCCATTTTGAATCCATACACACGCACACACACACACACATACACACTACTCCTTTGTGAGAACAAAGGACCCCATTCATACATCCTCCATCACATGCAAACACATCCATCTTCAATCATATCACACGGTTATTATTCATCTATTCCACTGTTTATTCATTTGACAAATTGTTAATTAAACGTTATAAAATTCAGATTTTCGTCTCCAGTAGCTTTGTTGTGTCGAAGAGAAGTCTCTGCTCCAAGGATTCTACGAACTTCGAGAAAGACTGATAAGAGTTTTGGATTCAATTTTTCCCCGGAAAAAGGGGAATGGTGCCCCGTATATCTAAGAATATCTTAATTAATTAATAAATCAGTAAATATTCCCATATTTACAGAATTTATTGAAGAATCCAAAAGTAAGTTGAAGCTTACTAATTGTTCGCTCCTAATAACCCCAACATTTTATTGGTGCCCCGTGTGAGGCTTGGATACACAGAGATTTCTATCCGGCACAAACAAACAAATAAATCCAAAGAGCTTGAATTAAAAATAATCCGTTGTTCAGCCTTGAACCAGCAACAGAGTGGTGCTGATTTCGCTGAGCAGGAAGCTGCATCGAACTCTCACCAGTAACTCAGTGCTTCTTTAAAGGTGCAACGTGTAAATTAATTCTGGTTAACCTTTTAGGTTAAAATTTAGCTTTTCCTTAAAGGTGCAACGTGTAATTAATTCTGGCTAACCTTTTAGGTTAAAATTCAGTTTTTCCTTAAAGGTGCAACGTGTAATTAATTCTGGCTAACCTTTTAGGTTAAAATTCAGTTCCTCATTAAAGGTGCAGCGTGTAAGTAATTCTGACTAACCCTTTTAGGCTAAAATTAACTGCTAATTTAGCGACTTTAACTCACAGTGGCTATTGTAACTAACTGAAACCTTCACTCAAAGACTGATAACACCCTGTTTGCTAATATTCTGAAGGAATAACTAGCATATTTAACACTGCAAGTGTTGTAAGACGTTGCTACGGCAACGCACCAGCTTTTGCTAAAATACTGAAAGGAATAGTATTTTAAGCGTCAGTCACGGCATTCCGTGCAATCTTAAAACGCTAAAACCTGTGCGCACAAAGGTTAATTTAGTGTTTTTCTGCTACAAAGCTAGCAGTTGCTGCCAAAGGTGCAGCCTTGAGCTATCTGCAGAAGCTCTACTAGGCTATTTTTGGTTCGGTTGTTAAAATGGAGGGACAGAGTAGTGACCTGACCAACTCCCAGCAACCAGGTGGCGCTGCGGCCCACGACTATGAACCTGGCCTACTTTCTGGACAAATATTGTCCAAACTGGTCGCGGTTGCTCGAGAACCCGACTACCCTTCTAGGGATTTCACTGAAGAACAGCGTAGCGTCGAGCTAGAAGCTGTAATCGATCAAATAGAAAACCCGGATGGTACAAAACCAATCCAGGTTCACTTAGCTAAGTTAGCCTTGATCCTCTATCAGAGAGAACTCCAACATGATCGAGAGATCATGAAGCTCCAGAGCATGCTAGCTGAAAGGCAGCAAAATGGAAGGCAGAAGGATGACGAGGAGGAAGACAACACCGATTCTGGGGAAGATGGGGAGGAGACCCCGCCCCCTTCTGCTGATGACAACAGACAGTGGGAAGGGGGGAAACACCATGATTCTCTGGACGGACGCACGCCGCAGGGGAGAGATGAAGCTCATCTGTCCCAACCTTCGGTCCCGTTCCCTACACACACTCTAGGGCATTCAGGACCATCTAGGGGCCGAGGGCAGTTCGCCCTCGAATCCCAGGTTGGACCACCACCCTCATCTTCACGGCCTTCTCAATCAGTGAGAAGTCGACCAGCTGAGCGGCACCTCTATTTAGACCGCTCCCCCAGTCCACAAAGGGTGCAAGGTGCCGATTGGGGTTATGCACCCCAAGCTGCACCTCAACCATCCACCCATCCTAGCTACTCCGGTATTCGGCATGCCGGTAACCAGCTGCAGGACAAAGCATCATACGCCAGTCCGTATCCGGACAAAGTGTATTACGCAGAAGCCCCAGTTGAAAGACGCAGGCTGCACTACGCAGACGTGCCCCGGGAGGAGGACCTCCCAAGACACCCACGTGACGTGCCAGCAGCCCGCCACAACATGCCGGACCCCGATTTGGGCCCCAGGAGTCAACATTGGGAGCCCAGAGCACACCAGCGATATCCAGCGCTCTCTGAGACAGACCGTGGGTCAGAGTCAGAGGATGACGCGCCGTACCGTGAGTCAGGGCTCCGTGTACGTCAAATTGAATCGCTAGCTAAAGACATAGAACGCTTTGATCCTAACACCAATGAATCCAATGTCGACGATTATCTCAGGGAGATAGAACGTTGTCTGCTTGATCTTCCAGCACCCTCTTCAAGGGAAAAGCTCAAGCTAATTTGGAAAACCACATCTAGAACGGTGCACGGTTTCATGGAAACTCTACCACCTGACATTCGAGATCGGTACTCCTCGCTCTGCCGAGCGTTGAGGGATGAATACGCCACTTATGCAGACTCTGCGTCAGCTACAATGGGGGCCTTCTCCATCAAACACGGGAGGAACGAACCCCCCAGAGAGTATTATCGCCGACTCAAAAGTGCTTATTTCCAAGGTCGAAACGGCCCTGGGCTCGAGGAAGACCCTGCCTTCAGATCCCTGTTCATTCACAACCTGCACGAGTGTGTTCGCTTCGAAGTCTCAATGTATTGTCGGATGAAGAAACTGACAACTCAGGAGATTAGGAGATACGCTCAACAGGCTTGGGAAGCCGGCGGAAAGCCCCAAAAGCCTGACGCACATCACCGCGTCATGCACCTAGCTCCCGACGCCGAGCCGCGTTTGGAGCTCGAAGGCACAGAAGCTCCACCCACTAAGCCAAAATCTGCTAAACCTAGACCTGCTAAACCGCAAAAGCAGTCCCAATCTCCTCAACAGGGGAAGGGGGGTGCTGATTGGCCGCCTAGGTCTGGACAATCAGACAGGAAGTGGCCCAACCAAAACCAACGGCAGGCAGGTCGGAACAGTGGAAGGTTTAAGGAGCGCCGCCAACAGGTAAGTCCCGAACGCAAGTCCGCAGGTGAGTACTTGACCAAAGCCGACCTCCAGGAGATGTTTCAGCAGTTCCTAGCTAAACAGAAGGAACAGCTGAGATCTGCAGATGAGACCCCTGCACCAAAGTCTGCTTCTAAGAAGCCAGACCCAGAGCCAACGTCCGCATGACTAGGCGTAGCTCAACCCCCCAGCGTGGCCAGGACCTACTTGATCAGCTGGGGGAACACTACTGGTAGATCACAGGAGTCTCCTGAAATCTACCCCCCAGAGAAACCTGATGCTAAATTTCTGAAGTTCCTTGGTGACTTAACAAACCATGATCATGCTCGCCGTTTGTACTGTAGCACCAACGTAGGTGGGTGCATACAGGTTGATGCTCTGCTGGATACCGGCTCAGAAATGACCCTGATGTGCTCCACACTGTTCCATCGCGTGTCTGACACCATGCGGTCACTCGGGAAACCAGTCCAGGTAGAGCCCTGTGACCTGAAAATCACCAGCTACACCCAGACCCGGGAGTGTATCACTCACCGGGCGTGGCTGGATATCACCTTCCAAGACATGACTCTGGTTCACCCGTTTTATGTCTGCCAGCTAGACACTGAACCACTTCTCATTGGTCAGGACCTGCTTGAACGTCTAGCTCCCCTCATCGACTGCCAGAAGGGTCAACTGTGGGCCCAGGTGGAAACACCTAAGCCCTGGAACCCGGATAGCAGCCGACCATCCTCCATTCTTGAAGTCAGCCTAAGTGAGCCGCAAAACCCTTGTTCCAAGGTCATGCCCCTCCCTACAGCTCCCACAGACGATGTCCGCCTGCAAAGGCATGAAACCGCTCCTGGAACTCCGTTCCGCACACATTCATCTTTTCTCTGCTCGCTGAAGAACGTCAGCCTGCAGCCATATGCACCACACATAGTTGGTGGTCTTACCATCAACTGCACCCACATCTCAGATGCTCGCCTTGCTCTTTGGTCTGAAAAGTCAGCCATCAGCCAGCAGACGTTTGAACACCTGCGTCAGAAGGACCCCCTTCTGGTCAGTGTGACACGTAGCCATCGGCTCTTGTCACCTACTTGGCCGCAGAGGCTCCTGAAAGCGCCAGAGGTCTGCTCTCTGACTATCCAACTTGGAGCAAGACAGCTCACACATACATTCAGCATCATACCACAGCTTGATCCACCTGCACTCATTGGAGCAGATCTGCTGGTTCGACTAGGTGCCCAGCTGGACACTTGCAATCAAGTCCTTTGGGCCCGGGCCACACCTTCCTCTGAGCCTCGCTCAGAAGGCCGTGAACACTTGCTGTCCGGACAGACCATTCCACAGGCCTGCCGTGCAGTGGTTGAGGCCAGCACGGTTCTGCCCCCACTGGTCAAAGGAGTGCCTGTTCGTCTAACTCTGATGAAGCATCAGAAGCTGCCAGGCACACAGGCCTTCTTCCAGCCATCACCACACTTCTTGGAGCTCAACTTAGCCGTCTGTGGCACGCCACTCTTGGAGCTGAACAATCGTTCTGCCTACTTGTTGGTCGAAAATCCGACCCGGAGTCCTATCCACATGCCGGCAGGAAAGCCCTTGGGCATGCTGATAGATAGCTCATTCCATGACTTCGAACTTTCGGTCCCCGTGATCGGACAACTTCCGTTGTTCTTGAACGACAGACAGGTTGGTGTAGACACATTCAGTACTTTCCCTTCACAAATGATTACCATCAAGCGGCATGAAGCCCTTCCTGAGGAACCTATTTGCAGTGCAACCTTAGATACTGACTGCGGTCAGTGTCTAACGGTTTTTGCAATAAATACTCAACCCTCTGAGTCACCGGTTGAAAGCCCGGAACATCAGAGACCCTCCTCCTCTGAACCTTATGACGGCTTCGAGGCCGAAGTCAGCCAGCAGCTTGACAAAGCGGATGCGCTGGAGTCAGAGGAGCAGAGAGCAGAGCTTAGAAGCCTGTTCTACGAGTTTCAGTCCGTCTTATCCAGGGACTCCCTGGACTGTGGACTCACAAACCTGCATACGGTTCGCATTCCAACGAACCCGAATGCCCCTCCTACTTTTGTACGTCAGCACAAGATTCCCCTCGCTGCTTATGAGTCGATCCAGGAGATCCTCGATCAGCTGAAGGAGAAAAACATCATCAGAGAGTGTAACTCCACTTACAACTCTCCCATCTGGCCGGTTCTGAAACCGACTGGGAAATGGCGTCTCACCATAGACTATCGCGCACTGAACAAACAAGTACCTCTCTCCAGGTGGCCTATGATCCATTTAGATCAGGAGCTAGCCAGAGTCAGAGATGCTCGTTTCTTCTCTACGGTTGACGTAGCCAACGGCTTCTGGACCATGAAGGTTGAGCCGGCGGACCAGTATAAACTGGCTTTCTCCTTTGGAAATCGCCAATATACTTGGAACCGCTGCCCCTTTGGCTACTCTAACTCACCTGCCGAGTTCAACATCTTCCTCCACAAAGCCATGTCAGATGCTGCTTCCAGAGGGAACCTCATATATGTCGATGACATCTTGATGAGGAGTCGAACCTTCGAGGAGCACCTGGCCGAACTCCGTCACGTGCTGCAACAGCTCGCTGACGCCGGAGCTAAATTGGCGATTGTCAAGGGACAGTGGTGTCGAACCAAAGTGGAGTATGTTGGACTGCTGGTTGGCCCTAATGGAGTCGAGCCCCAAGCGGGACGCATTAGAGCCATTCAGGACATCAAAGCCCCAGCTAATCTGACCGAACTCAGGAGCTTCCTCGGAGTCTGCAACTACTCCAGGCAGTTCATTGAGGAGTACGCTGAAATAGCGAGGCCCCTCACTGAGCTGCTTCAGAACGACACACCTTTCGTGTGGGACAGACCCCAAGAACTCTCCTTCCAGTTCCTAAAACAGAAGTTGGCGTCCGCACCCTGTCTGGCTTACCCAGACAAGGATAAAGAGTTCTACATAGAGGCGACTTTCTCCTCTCACTGCCTGAGCGCTGCTTTGAAGCAGAAACACGACCAGGACATGAGAGTTGTGGCATACGCCAGCAAGCCTCTGAGCAAGGTGGAACTCCAGTTCTCAGACTGTGAGAGAGCCCTCCTCTCTACAGTCTGGGCTGTCGAACACTTTCGTAGTTACATCGGTGGACAGAAAGTGATCATTGAAACGTGTCATCAGCCTGTCACCTTCCTAAACAGCCAGCGTCTGCGCGAAGGAAGAGTGTCAAACAGCCGCATTGCGACGTGGATGATGGTGCTCCAAGGATACAACATTGAGGTCAAGTATGGTCAGAACACCAAGCTAGCGCTAGGACAAGGGCTAGCTGGCTGCCAGCACTGTGACTCTGACTCCGTCATGGGCCCCCTGGACACACCTGCCGCAGTCTACCCAACCGCATCCAATCATCGCTACTTTGATGAGAATGTTTGCCAAGGGCTTCCGAAAGTTTACACTGATGGATGCTCCTACCTTCACGAAGGCCAGCTCCGTGCTGGGGTTGGAGTCGTTTGGGTTGACTGTGACACCAAGCAACCAAATCACTACCGGTTGGGCCAAAAGTCTAGTCAGTACGCCGAAATTGCTGCAGTGTTGATAACCCTCCAGCAGGCGGCAGCCTTGGACATCACTCAAATCGTCCTTTGCTCTGATTCAAACTACGCTAGACACAGCTTCATCTCTCACTTCCCCATGTGGAAGGAGAACAACATGAAAAACGCCAGGAACAGAGACGTGAAACACTCGGAGTTATTCCTAGCGTGTGATCTGCTCACCACTGAGAAAGGCATAATGGTCTACTGGAAAAAGGTCAAAGGTCACTCCAGGACCCTAGGTCCGGAGAAAGATGGTAATGACGAAGCTGACCGCCTTGCTAAGCTCGGTGCTGACCAGGGAACCTGTTGGGAATTCAAAGACGAGTGGCTTCCACCCAAGGCCGTTCACGAGGTCTGCGCGATTACTCGTCGCCATGCTAAACAGGCAGACGAACCTCGGACCGTTGAGGTACCAGTGTTTCTAGGCAGACAACCACAGGATGCGGACCTAGTCACCATGCAGGAACAAGATCCTGACCTGAAGCTCATCCGCGAGCTTCTCCAAAAGGGCCCGATGTCTAAACAACCATCACCACCTATTGGTGCAAGCCAAGATTTGGTAAACCTGCATCGTCAACTCACGCACCTGAAACTACAAAACGATTTGTTAGTTTACATGCGTGACGATCACAGCCCGCCGCGCTGGGTTGTTCCACTCGACCACAGAGGAGTGATGCTTGCCTACGCCCACGACACTCCGGTTGGAGGTCACCGCGGAGCAAAAGCTACCCTCGCGTCACTGACAGAAGTAGCGTATTGGCCGTCGATGTCCAAGGACGTACACAGCTATGTCCAAGGCTGCCTCGTCTGTGCCCAGTTTCAACCCTCCCAGCCGCTTGCTAGAGCACCACTGCAACGCAGGGGAATAACCTTCCCTTGGTCCCACCTGCAGATCGACTGGGTTGGACCGGTTCCCAAATCGGCAAGAGGAAACAAATATATGCTAACTGTAACTTGCAGTTTCACAAAGTGGGTTGAGTGCCTTCCAGCGCCAAACGATACAGCCGTCACAACCGCTGTACTGCTGATTAACCACGTTTTCAGTCGATGGGGACTTCCACTCTGCATTGACTCTGACCGAGGAACTCATTTCACATCCAGTGTAATGATGTCCCTGTTTGAACTTTTGGGAGTGGAAGTGAGATTCCACCTCCCCTATCACCCACAGTCATCCGGACAGGTCGAACGGATGAACCGCACGGTCGTCTCTATGCTCAAAAAGTACGTCTGCTCCACTGGGAAGGACTGGGACGTCAAGCTCCCTCTGGTCCTGATGGCCATACGGTCCACTCCACAGCGATCCACGGGGGTTACGCCCTTTGAGATGATGACCGGCAGACTGATGACTCTACCACTGCACCTCCTGTATCACCCAGAGGATGTCAGTGTTGCCACTGCCTATACCGCTCATCAGTATGTGGCAGACTTGAAAACACACCTCAGAGCTACGTTCGCGCACGCTCAGAAGAAACTGGAGACCAACGTAGAAGGCGCTAAAGCCTACTACGACCAAAAGACAACCAGCCGCGAATACGAGGTGGGTGACAAAGTATTCTACTTTCGGTTCGCCCAACCGGCACGCAAACCTAAGAAGTTCCTGCCCTGCTGGTCAGGACCATTTGAGATCGTGGCAAAACTCTCTCCAGTTGCATACAGGTTACGCATCACCAAAGCGAGACAGGAGCCTGTCTACAAATGGGTGCATGCAAACCAAATCAAACCCTACGTCAAACCATCCCCGCGGGTACAGAGACCAGACTCCCCGCAGGAGGTAGACGTAGTCGCTACATAGTTCTATGCATGGAAATGGAAAAGGGGGGGAAGTGCACGTTTAACCCACTAACATGTACTAACCGACAAAGAACCAAGCCCCCCCCGCCGTCATTTTCACTAACCAAGAGAAACTCTTCCTAGAACGCTAACAGGAAGTACTTACTAAAACCTTACAGGGTACTCTTGTAACTGTCAACCTACATTCTGCTCTGATTAATGAATCTCTACGTGCAATCAAGACTTTGTCTGAAACCATACATCAGGATATTGTGTACACATGAGTGGTGAGAGATTTGATGCAGGACCTGCTCAGGGAAGTAAGTTCCACGCTGGACAGCTTGGTTGAAAGTCGTATTTCCCCGTACTTGGTACCACTGGACCTGCTCAAAGATAGCTTGACAGCTGCCACCCCTCTACTGTGCACCTTTCACAAATCCACCTAGCGTACAGCCTAGGTAGTGCAATTCCCATTCACGTTGATGCAGAAAATTAGAACTCGGTTTCCTGTTACATGTTCCCATAATTGTGACACCTCACATCTATAGGTTTAAGTCGATGCTGAACATTGGTATTTGAAAGGACGGTAGGCATTTCCACTTTGAACTAAAAACCTGGCACTCCATCACCTCAACCTCGAACAGCATGATTCGGAGATTGAGATCATGGACGCTTTCCGGGGTTATAACTTTGCCTTCAATTTAGAAATTGACCAACAATTACTGATTGAAGGAACCAAATTTGCTAAGTTCACACAAAACCCGCGTGAACTTACTTTGACGCCCAAGACGCTACATTGACACAGATTATACGACTTTAATCTGCACATTGGTCGCCCTGGGGATGGAATGGCTCATCACGGCCGTGATAGCTTATTCCGCCTACAGGCGTGTTAATAAACTCCAAGATAAGATGCACTTGCTCACCTACGGTGTGCCTCGTAACCGCGTTCGGGGAGACTCCAAGCGTGAATGTACCACACCTGTCTAAAGGGGGTGAGCAACATTTTCTTTGTTATTCTGTAAACCTAAGAGTAGTTCTCAATTTAGTCTACCTCACATATTTATCTGAGTGTTGCAGTATGTCACATTCTTTATTTTGAATACACACTGACTGTATGACCTAAGAATGTATTTTATGAGACCTCAAGGTTGCTATGAATTTTCTTGGATGTTATATGTTTTTTTTTTGGGTTTTCTGTATTTTTGTTTCTTACTTGGTCACATATAAACTAGTGGTTATGTGCCGGCCCAGCTCAGTCTGTCAATGACTCTGTCTGACGCACCAGCACATTGTAGTACCTCTTAGTTTTATGGTCCTTGTTTTAGCCCAAAGACTGTCCTGATCCACCCTTTGGACCAAAAAGGGGGGAATCTTGGGACCACATAGGTCAATGCGCGTTTGCGAACTATGGACCTCGTACATCACCGCGTGATCCATAAACTGAACTGTATGGCCGGCGGTGAGATGCCTTTGTGTCCCCTCGTGGAGTTAACCGCCCACCGACATTCCTCCTTCTACACTACTACCTCTCGCATGGACGACATCATCATTGCGTACCACCTGCGTGAGTGGCTTCTTCTCGTTATGCGCGTTGGGGACTATCCCGTTTCCTATCCTCTTTGTGCCTGACCAGGATCAAAGACCAAAGGCGCCAGGATCCAAGACAAAGACCAAAGACAAAGGCGTCCAAGGAGACCAACGTCCTAAGGGACAAACCCACCTGTGCTTCCGACAATCAAGTCGACCTACGTTCATGAGGAACAAACCCATCTGTGCTTCCGACGATCGAGCTTTGGGCGCGATCCCCGAAACCAAAAGGGGGAATGTTGAGGGTCTGACCTCATGAGGAAATTACTATGCAGTGATTTTCTCCAAAATGACTGTGCTTAAATTGCTCTGAAAAGCAAATAATCACATCAGCGCCAAGAAACTTCATTTCCCATGATGCTTTGCACACGGAAGCATTGTGATGACGTCACCGCCTAATACCAGAAACACGATCTGCGGGAGGCGGGAGCTTGGAGCTTTCCCGCGACTTCAAAGACTATAAATCATGAATGAGACAAAGAAACCTCGTTCTTTTGCCCAGGATACCTGGCGGTGAGGACACGCTTGTCGAACGCTCCGACTTCTTTGAGCACGCGGAAGCTCTAAGAGCCAAGTTGAGCCCACGGGACCGCTGATCTGCTCGTTTCTGCTCCCCTCCAGCTGATGTTTGAGGACACAGAACCAGCTGAGGGAAACAACAACTCCATCCAGCTCTCAGAAACGCTGTAAGTTATAACTCAGCACAGAAAGAAACTTTGCTGTCTCTGTCCAGCCCGTGGAGAAACACTCGTGAACGCCAAACAACGGAGAAAGCATCAAACCGACGGATGACGCCGGAAACTGCGGAGAAAAACGGAGAACCGTCAAGTCATAACAGCGGGGGACGCCTTGCTGCTTTGGTGATCAGGAAACTCATTTTTTTTCTCTCCTTTTCTTCTCCCGTTTCCTCTATAGTCTCAAATAAGCAATAAACCGCGTCTATTGCTTAAAAAGTAGCTTCGTGTTTTCCTCTTTCGTCCCAAACACGTCCGTCGGGTCATTTTGAAAGAATAAACTGCTTATTGATCATTGTTTGGTATCTTAAAATGGTTTCTGTCATGGCCAGGCTGAAACTAAAAGATATTAATTTGTGATTAATCTTTTGTGTTGTTTCATGATCTTTTGAAATGTTTTGAGTGATTTAAGGTTAAGTTACTACTGATTCTAAGTGCTTTGGAAGTTAAAGTGCAAGTTGCCACCCACACTTTAGCCAGACAAAGGGGTCAGCCATCTTGTATTCAAGACTCCATTTTGAATCCATACACACGCACACACACACACACATACACACTACTCCTTTGTGAGAACAAAGGACCCCATTCATACATCCTCCATCACATGCAAACACATCCATCTTCAATCATATCACACGGTTATTATTCATCTATTCCACTGTTTATTCATTTGACAAATTGTTAATTAAACGTTATAAAATTCAGATTTTCGTCTCCAGTAGCTTTGTTGTGTCGAAGAGAAGTCTCTGCTCCAAGGATTCTACGAACTTCAAGAAAGACTGATAAGAGTTTTGGATTCAATTTTTCCCCGGAAAAAGGGGAATGGTGCCCCGTATATCTAAGAATATCTTAATTAATTAATAAATCAGTAAATATTCCCATATTTACAGAATTTATTGAAGAATCCAAAAGTAAGTTGAAGCTTACTAATTGTTCGCTCCTAATAACCCCAACAAGTGTGAGCAAATCTGTCCAATATTTATTTTTCATATTAATAAATAATGCTGCTTGAGATGAAAGTTTGGGCAGCTCATTTGTTCAAGATTGATGTTAATATAGGAGGAAAGTAGGGAATAAAAGGTCCAGGGTTTTTATTGCTAAAATGAAATCTTCATTCTTGGTTTTTAAAAACCAAAAAAGAACAAAATAGGATTTTGTGAGTTTTTAGTATTAATAACCTTCCTTTAGCAAGTCAACAGCTTGTAAATGTTTTTTAATTTTTTAGTTTTCATTTGGGGTGCTTGTACTAATTTTTCTTGCAAATTGCTTCTAGTTTTGTTGATTGATGGGAGGTTTAGCAGAACTTTTGCTCTTTGGAAGTTATAACTTTTCAATGTTGTTTAGTTAGCGGGAAAAGGGTTTCATTAAGGTCTCACTTTTTGAAAATTTTTTCAGCTTTGAGAAAAAAATTCTGACGAAAATAAAATTAAATGCTCTCTTTATCCCAAAGAAATCCCTCTTTAGGTTCTTGAATAACTGTATTTGTTCTAATTTATCATTTCCCTTTTCTGCAACATATTAATTTAGTTAGGCACCCCCCTTATCTTCTCCTTCATTCCATGAGTTTGGCTTGCTTTATTTATCCTGGTCTAGGCTTGAGTCCTGCCCTTCGAAACTTCGGTCACTCCTAATGGGTCTTATTTATTGTCCAGTTTGCCTTTTTTATATATTAATAAATTTGATTTTTAAGGGGTGACAAGGGTTATGGTTAGGACTTGTATTTGATGCGCTTTTGCCTGCATTGTGAATGTAGGCTTAGACCTTCTCCCATGTATTTTAGACTTGATTCTGATAGTTACAGTATATGTTACAAAACAGCCATCATTTTTCAAAAGCTGGGCATCATTCAATTCATTTTCAACAATTTCGATGGATATTTCCAGAGATAAAGGGCCGCTCCACTGGACTCAGTGGAGGAAATGTGTGAAAGGAGGATACTGGTGAATATGACCTCTGTCTTGGAAAACCCCTCCCACCCACTGCATTCCACTGTGGAGACCATGGACATCTCCTTCAGTGGCCGACTGAGACATCCCAGATGTAAAACAGAACGCTACCATAGGTCATTCATCCCCTCTGCAGTAAGAGTGTATAGTTTAATTGGTACCGGCATTATCCTGGTACACAACACAATCAATGCAATATACGTATGTGTTCAATACTTGTTCAAATCAGATATACATCAAAACTACACATTGTCTCTTTAAACTCACTCACTGCATCAAGCAGGATCTTTTCATGAAACTCACATAATTTTATGTGCACCAGCTAAATAATGCAGTCCAATTAAACCTCTAAAGTATTTTTTTACAGTGCAGCTTTTAGTAAAAACCCTACAGACAGTCATTGATGTAAATTATTTTGGTCCTTGTTACAGCCACCTCTGCAATTTAGCTGTCATTCCTTAATTATATGACATAAATCAAAGAATTGCAATAAAAATCACAGATTTAATAATAGTCTTTTTCTAGTTAAAGTTGTCATTCATATTTTTCATTTTCACACTGCTTGATGGTTGTTTAGAGGAGTTCCATTTAAAAATCCACTTTGAAAAGTATCTTTCCCAGGTGCCCATACTTTTGCTGTGGGGTTAGCTTTATCTTGCAAAATCATGCAAAACTCAAATGACAGTTTACAGTTTTTTTCGATTGCTAAAACTCAAAAAGCAAAAATGAGGCACAATTTTCACAACCTCTACTTCTGTTCCCAATTGCTTGACTCAGTTTATCACTACGTAAGATTTCCTTATCATATTAGAACTCTGAATTTCCTCCTTTACACTATATCTATCTATCTATCTATCTATCTATCTATCTATCTATCTATCTATCTATCTATCTATCTATCTATCTATCTATCTATATATATATATATATATATATATATATATATATATACAGTCAGATGATATCTTTTTTTAGACTGAATTTATTGTAGGAATATTCCATTAACAGTCCATACTGATACCTAACATGTTTAACATGAGGTATCTGAATCCCACAAACAAAACCCATTGCATACTGCTGCCAAGTAGCAGTCAGCATTTATATTGCACCAAAAGAAAAGAAAATACAAAAATGTTTTCATGTAAATTCTTCCAAAAATAGATACACAACTTTTGAATATTGATATAATATCGCTAGGAAAAAAATCACAATATATTGCCATATCGATATTTTCTTACATCCCTACTGTCTACATCTGTAAGCCCTACAGAAGCCCATTTCCTTCTCCATCACTGCTGAAGCCTCCCACTAATCCATAATGAACGCAGATGCACTTGGCTACAGGGCTGTTTGTACGCTTTTCCTGCCTGCGTCGTCTCATGGGCATATGTACACAGTCTGCATCCTGTGTTGAGTCTAGTTTGGTAGACCGTGCCCTACTGCTCCTGTGCATGATCGCGCCTCTGTGACATCTTCAGTCATCTCTAGCCCCTGGTAGAGATTATGGACATCATCCACTCCCTCGATCTGTCTGTAGGATGTGCCGTTTTGGGCCAAATCAATCCATAATGATTTTCCATTTTATATTCTAGCAAACACACTGAAGTGCCCTCACCATGCCACTAGCTGGCAACAGTGGCGACACAATAATGTCTATCTACAGAAGAAGGCTGTGCTATTTAGCTAACGATTCTTTCTCCGCTTGTATTCCCTTTTGCAATGTTTCCCCTCAGACATCATCAGTTTCACACATAATGGCAAGAGAATGATTGCAACAAATGCTGAAAACCAAGTAAAAACAGCTTCTTTGTATTCTGTACTTGTGCACTAAATGACAGTGAGGAAAAAGCACTGTATCTTCTGAGCTTTAATTCTTCTTCTATTTCTGCTTTGGAGAAAGTCTTTTAAAAAATCCAGAATGTTTGTATGTGTGCCAGAGGTGTAAAAGTAGATCTAAATGTGTAAATAATATCCACAGTAGCTAAAATATTGATAGAGAGGCTGACTGCAATATTGATTTAAGGAAATCTTAATTTTTAAGTAATCACCTTAGTACTTAATGCTTTTATTCATTTCAGTGTAATGCAAATAAACAGGCACTGATTCTTAAATCAATGTGAAACTTGAATGCTCTCAATAATTCCCTTAATTTTAGGAGATGGTGCCCTCGGTGGGCTCCAGATAACCATCAAGGTGCTGCAGGTGCTCCGTGAGCTGCGTTAATGAATTGAAATAGAAGTCAATTACAAGCCGAGGAATAAAATGTCACGGTGAGACGAGTTACAGCAGTGGGAGATGTCACGATAATGATTAGTCTGCTCACAGATTTAAAAGGGAGCCTGGACAACAGAGGGAAAGCTGCTTTTCTTTCTGATGATGTTTACTGCTGTTTCTGGGAAAGTGTCATTAACTCAAGGTTATTTTGGGGTATAAAAATGCCTGTTATGATCTGTCTCTCTGAGTCTGACAACGTTGTTTTTCCCTATTGATTTCATAACTCATAAGCAGATGAAAATGGTCTTTTTAGAGAAGAAGAAAATGTGTGTGTGTTTTTTTTTTTGTCATTTCTGAACAAATTACCTGTCTGTTGGTGTCAGCGAGCCAAAAATACAGCCCCAAAGCAAAAATAAATATGTAGACAACTTTTTAATGTAAAGTAGAACTTAGTTTAGTTTTAATAAATGCTTGAACGTGTGAAATGTAACCATTGTTGGGACATTCTAGTGGGCTGTTATTTTGAAATCCAACATGTGATTTTGCCTTTATTCTATGACTGATTCAAGGAGTTGGATCAAGTTGTTTTGTTATGGAGAAATAAAGATTTGTACAGTTTATTCTTCTTCAACAAAAGGTATAATTAGTTGTTTTTATTTTGTTGTTATTTATGCATCAGCACTGCTCAGAATATGACATGAGCAGCTTGACAACACATGAGATCTCATTTGTAAAAATGCTGCTGAATATCCATCTGGATGTGGAGTGGGTTGGGAATAAAATAATTTAGAATAAAGTGGTGCTAATCATTTTATAACATTTAAAATGATACATCTACCAAGGTCGTAATTCAAGGTTACCAAAAACTCTGAAAAACTGACGCAGCGGGCCGGTCCAATTTGTAGAATACCATTGCAGAAACAGAGTTCAGTAGTTTGTCCCCCTAACCTTAACCCATGCCAGCATTTTAGTGACATGAAAATCCACATGCATCTCCAACAAGCCCTCATGTTGCTCACGATTACAGGAAGAGAAAAGGGAAAATCCAGCTCTGTGATTGGCCAGGGCTCCATATTGTGAGTGGACACACACACACACACACACACACACACACACACACACACACACACACACACACACACACACACACACACACACACACACACACACACACACACACACAATTGCCATTTTATGACATTTTGGGTCAAACAAATGACTTTAACTCTGCTGTTTTCTTATAAATTGAGCTGAGATTTGTTATGATGAGCCACACCTAAATGCTTTTTGTGAAACACAATTGTTTAAAAGCCAGCCTTTTTTCACATAATGCTCAGGCAGTAATGGTAGAGGGTTTTGAAAACCATATGGGTAAAACTGCAAATGTTCCTCTACTGTTGCTACTAAATTTTGGCTAATTTAAAAGCTGTTTTCATCTGTTAAATCAGCAAAATGAGAAAGTCAGGCTTGGAAAATGGAGCGGCATTCCTTCCAGATTGTTTTTGCTTCCAAACTGAGTTGTACTGAACTTCTGTATAACTGTGAACACTTTTGAAGTCAGAAGTGAAAACATTTTTGAACAGACCAGATTTAGAAAACGTGTGTGTGTGTGTGTTTTGTGCAACAAATCTCTGGCTTTAAGTCAGTTACATCATTTATAAGTAAAAGAAGATTCTGGTTTTCAGAGAAAAGTCACCCCTGTCTGAACTTCTGCAGGAATTATTTAAATACTGACAGAATCCAATAGGCTGATGACGCATTCATTTATGCTATCCTCTGCATCTTAAATGTGTGTGAAAAGGCTGTAAATGCCATCCATTGTTCACACAGACACCCCCAACAGCTGAAACGACTTTAGCTTTTGCTCCAACAGTACTGTAGTTGAAACTCTGCTCTTTTCCATTCGAGTGTCTTGAGATTGGATAAATGAGATCAGTCATGCAGACAGAACACGAGCTGCAGCTGAGATTAAAAAAAACCCGTGTCATGGCACAGGGATCCCCGTGGGAGGCTCTTCAAAAGCTAGGAGAATGGGATGAGCCTCCTGGAGCACATTCAGATATCAAATATCCCAGAACTCTTTCAAGACATGAAAATAACTTGCAGTGCTGTCACCTCCAATCTGTCACAAAGTGATGTGAGGAAACACAGAGGTAAATCCTTCTTATTTCAACTGATTCTGTCAGTAATGGGTTTTGCTTTTCCTAGGAGATTATTTCAAAAGGCTGCTGCATGACAGGTGGTGTGTTGCATTTAAATGCAAGGATCTTCCTTCCTTGTTATGGCCTTTCAAACACATTTTTTAAAGTTTATGTTGATGTTTATTCATTTGGCAGACGCTTTTATCCAAAGCGACTTACAATTTATAACCTATAGGGCATGTTGTGATCTGTGGGGGAAACCGGGGTACTCAGAGGAAACCCACGCATGCATGGGGAGAACATGCATCTCCCCGCAGAAAGGCCACAGCCGAGTTTTCAACCTGCAACCTTCGTGCTGCGAGGCAACAGTGCTAACAACTGCGCCACCATGCAGCCCAGTTGTAGGATAACATTCGTTTGGTATGTTAAGATAGAAATTCTTGCATTTGCGATGGAATCTGCCTTATTGCTCATCATATCAAAAGTACACAATGATGAAATACTTTTTATTTGTTTTTATGATTTGACCCTTTAAAGCCTGATGCATTTTCAGGAGCATTCATAATTTCTGAAAATCACCCTTTCTCCTGTTTGGTAAAATGACTTGTTTAGAAGTTGAAATTTAAAGTTTAGGACTTGGACTTGATATGAAAATCAAGTTTCGAGACTCGACTCATAACTTAATTAGAAAGATTTCAGACAATGACCTGATCCCACTTCTGAAGTTATTATTATTATTATTATTTATTTTATTGTTATTGTTATTATTATTAAAAATAATAAATAAATAAATATTATCCTTATTTTAAAATATGTTTCCTTAGGTATTTATATTTGCAGAATTTTGTATCCATCCATCCATCTTCCGCCTGGGTCTTCCTTTAGGTCTCCTCCCGGTAGGACGTGCCCGGAAAACCTCACCAGGGAGGCGTCCATTTTGTATTTATATTTTTGAAAATATTTATATTTATAAAATCATTAACAGTCTTTGCAATAATTGTAACCCAGGCAAATGCACATTCCTCTGCAAAGCAATACATATGGCCACTAGAGGGAAGCCTCAACACAGTGTTGAAAGTCCCAAGAGTTTTCCCTGTGGATTTACTGCTGTCAAAACTTCAATGGTTAATATAAATAGTTTTTTCATTTAGACTATTTTTCATTTTAAGAGCAAATTAAGGAGGACCCATTCCTAAATCAGTGGAACAGTGTTGGTTTTAGAGAGTTACATCAGACACCCTGAAGGAAATATGTTCAAAGCATCATGCATCACTCACTCACTCACTCACTCACTCACTCACTCACTCACTCACTCACTCACTCACTCACTTTCTACACCACTATTCCTAGCTAAGATAGTCATAGAGTGAAAGGCAGGGGACACCCAGTCCCTAACAGGGACACACAGAGACAAACAATCAGGGATAATTTACAGTTGCCAGTCAACCCAATATGCATGTTTTGGTCTGTGTGAGGAACCCATAGCACCCGCAGCAACCACACATGCATGACGAGAACATTCTAACTGCTTACAGAAAGGCAACACCGTTGGACAACTGAGCTACCACACAGCCTGTGTTGAATTTCACTTTCCTTAAAAATTATTTTTAAGTTCTTTCCAAACATTTACTGCTGGGGCAGAATGCAGATCAGGCTTATTTTCCACAGTAATACTGGTGGAATTCTCCTGAAATCCTATTTTGAGCATTAACTCCACAAAGAATTCAAGGCTACAGCTTCTTTATAGAGTTACAATAATTAAATATCTAAAGATTTTTCAAACCTTGCTTGGCAAAGTACAAGATAAATGCATGAAAGACAAACATGTGCCGATTGTGTTAAACACACATCAACGAGAATCCTGTTGTCACAAATTCAGACAAACACAAAGCTGTCCCTCCCATCCAGCCAATCAGCTTCTCCTTTCAGCACCTGGATGGAAAAGTTTGAGTTAAAAAGAGAAAAACACTCACCGAGGACTTCAAGACTGCCTCTCACTTTCAAATTCAAATCAATGTTTCAAAAGCTCCATCATCAAATGGTTTCCAACAAAGTGCTCATCGCTAAGGATCCGTAATGTTGCCGAAAAGTAAATGGGATTTGAAATTTGCAGACCCAAGCTTTCATGCTGTCATTATACCGTGAAGAAGGAGAAACTCTCTTTGCGTGATGGAATACTAAGTCTGCAGTAAAAGCATTTTTTTCAGATGACAGAACAAGTATGTTTGACTTTAAATCCGTTCTTATTATACAAGCAGGCAAGGTTTTCCACGCCAAATGGAAATGGTACAGTAATTACATGTTTTCTCTTGAGAATTGTCCATGTATCAAACAACCTCATTTGAATGAGGAATCCAAATCATGCAAGTGTAATTAAGCATTGTGTTGCCTCATGCATTATGTAGCATTTAGGAATCTACCTGATAAATAAATAGTGTGTAGGAGGATATGTGTGCCACACTGCAAACAATCCACCATGTAAAAGCTTGCTAATTTGCCTCCATATGAGGCATGGAGGAATCTCTCCCACCCGCTGTAAACTGAACCTTGACCTCCAGCTCAGGAGGAGTTTCAGAAACAAAACAAGGGACTTTTTGACAGCATCAGTCAGAGGGACAACTGCAGGTCAAAGGGGGGGGATGGAAGGACAAGGCTGTACCACGCATGGTCACGCTGAAGAGACCGTTCAGCTGTTCACCTTCATTCTAAGCCTAGGGAAAGTGACAGGACTCGTGCGTGCTGTGGCAACTTTTGTCGGAGAGGAAATAATGTAAATAAAACACACCTTCTTAAGATAGAGATAGAGACAGAGACATCCATTGAAATGAAGACAGCTAGAGGCATTGATAGAGACTAGAGAAATTGGTATCTTTCTTGTTGTCTCTATCTCTGGCTAACTCTATTGCTGTCTCTGTCTCTATTGTTGTCTCTAACTCTGGCTAACTCTGCTGTCTCTGTCTCTATTATTGTCTCTATCTCTAACTCTATTGGTGTCTCTATTTTTGTCAATCTCTATTGCTATCTCTGTCTCTATTGTTGTCTCTATCTCTATTGCTTTCTGTGTCTCTATTATTGTCTCTATCTCTGTCTCTATTGTTGTCTCTAACTCTGGGGCAGCAGTAGCTCAGGTGGTAGAGCGGGTTGCCTCATGATAGGAGGGTCATGGGCTCAATTCCAGCTCCCGCCAGGGGTATCCTGCTGTTGTGTCCTTGGGCAAGACACTTCACCCAACTTGCCTGTGTTAGTGGTGGTCAGAGGGGCTGACGGTGCCAAATGGCAGCCTCGTCTCTGTCAGACCTCCCCAGGGTGGCTGTGGCTACAAGTAGCTTACCATCACTAGCAGTGTGAATGTGAGAGTGTGTGAAAGCATCTATGGGGGGTCTTGAAAAGCGCTATATAAATTCAATGCATTATTATTATCTCCTTCTATCTCTGTTGCTGTCTGTGTCTCTATTATTGTCTCTATCTCTATCTCTTGTTGTCTCTATTTTTGTTTATCTCTATTACTGTCTCTGTCTCTATTATTGTCTCTATCTATCTCTATTGCTGTCTCTGTCTCTATTATTGTCTCTATCTATCTCTATTGCTGTCTCTGTCTCTATTATTTTCTCTATCTATCTCTATTGCTGTCTCTGTCTCTATTATTGTCTCTATCTGTCTCTATTATTGTCTCTATCTATCTCTATTGCTGTCTCTGTCTCTATTATTGTCTCTATCTAACTCTATTGCTGTCTCTGTCTCTATTGCTGTCTCTGTCCCTATTGTTGTCTCTAACTCTTTCTCTATTTCCATATCTGTATCTATTTATCTCCATTGTCATCTCTATGTACATCTATCTCTATGACTGTTTCTGTCTCTGTCTCACTATCTTAATCGGTCAGAGACAGAGACAGCGATAGAGACAGATAAAGATTGTGACAAAGTTATAGACAAGTGGAGAAAGAGACAGCAAAAGAGAAAAAGACAGCAATAGAAATAAATTTAGATAAAGACAACAATAGAGATAGATAGAGACAGAGACAGCAATAGATATAGACAGAAAAACAATAGATATATATGTAGATAGACACAGCATTAGAGATAGATAGATAGATAGATAGATAGATAGATAGATAGATAGATAGATAGATAGATAGATAGATAGATAGATAGATAGACAGACAGACAGACAGACAGACAGACAGACAGACAGACAGACAGACAGACAGACAGACAGACAGACAGACAGACAGACAGACAGACAGACAGACAGACAGACAGACAGACAGACAGACAGACAGATAGATAGATAGATAGATAGATAGATAGATAGATAGATAGATAGATAGATAGATAGATAGATAGATAGATAGAAACAGAGACACCAATAAGGATAGATGGAGACAGCATTAGAAATGGATGGATTTAGACAGAAAGAACACTAAAGATAGACATAGACAGCAATATAGATACATTTTCCCAGGTTTTCTGTTTTCTTACTTCTTTTACCATCAACACTGTCAGTCTTTCATCTATATCTACTATCTACTACAAGCACTGCTTCCACATCACATCCTGATTGGTCCCCCAACTTGTTTGTGTTTTCCACCACCCCATGTCTGTTCTCCCTTTACTAGCAGAGGAACAGATGGGGATAGACACAAGCGGTGGTGATGAGGGGGTGATGCTTGAGTTTAAACAGTCGAGGAGGTGATGGAGGATTACAAGTCAACCAAATGGAACATTTTTGGGGGGAATCTGGTCAGGAAGACAAAAGACAAAAGTATGCTCTAATAATTTTCCATAGTTGATCAAAAATCACATAAAACGTACAAAATTTAGAAAAGCATACACCCATGTATACAAGCAAAATGATCAGTAATTGCCACAGTCAATCCCATATCATATAGATATTGTAGACCTTCAAATAATTCTATTAGCGGTATTAAATGTCTTTATCTAATCTTTATTTTTACTCCATTAGAGTGGTGATACTCACGCCTGGTCCGAGAGAGAATATTTTAGATTTAACCCTTCTTCAACACACCTGATTTCAATCAGCAGGAGATTAACAGGCTTCTGAGGAGCTTGGTGAGCTGCTGCAGGTGATTCAACTACAAAAAGTGTGTTGGAGCAGAGAAACAAGGAAAACATGCTGGATACTGGCTCTCCAGAACCAGGAGTGAGTACTGGAGGATTCTGATGTTGCATCAACATTCATATCTTAAGCTCACACAAGGGGCCATCAGATTTCTACTGTTTTAAGGTGACATGGAAAACTAGAGTCAACTGCTTTTATACAGGAAGCGTAGTGAGTTTCAGAAGCAGTAATTCTGTTCATAACTGGTGTGAAATTTTATCAGATTTGTGAAAAAAAGGCTTTTGACTTAAGTGATGAGAGTTTTTTGGGGATAAAAAACTGAGCTTTATTAACACTCAGGCATCACTTTAATTTACTACCCTCTCAAGTCGTCAAGGATTAAAATGTCCTCAATAACACATGAAAGTTGAGAAGGAGATGTGTTTTCTAGGAAAGTATCTGATGAGTTACTGGGCAATTCTAACGAAACTGTCAGAACATCTTCAGTGAGTTTACATCTGAAACTGATGAAAGTTTAGAGTCAGGGTGGCCGCCACCACCAACTGAATGTAGAAAACAAAATAATTTGTGGGGTGTGTGTGTGTGTGTGTGTGTGTGTGTGTGTGTGTGTGTGTGTGTGTGTGTGTGTGTGTGTGTGTGTGTGTGTGTGTGTGTGTGTGTGTGTGTGTGCACGTTTGGTGAACCCTGTTGCCAAATCTGGACAAAACAGCGATAAATCCAACATTTCTCAAAATAACATAATTTCAGTTTGAAATGCTGGAATGAAAAAAATAGTTTTTAATCATTTCTGAAGCTGCACCAGCAGTTATAGTCAGATAGTTACATATCTCCTACTGATCATCCTTGAGCTTCAGCTCTGTCTGGAGTGCCTTCAGGAGTCATCCTGGGGGTCGCTCGCTGAACCCTGGTCGCTTGTTGACACAGACACACTGAACATGGTGAATATCTGCCTCACCAATGCCCCATATGTTCTCTCTGAGAGAAATCAGCTTTGAAACATCACGAACACGGTGACACCTCTCCATTCTCTGATGCATGATGAAATCCTGCTGCAACACAGTGTTTTCACTTTTGTTTTTTATGACCAAAAAGTGTGTTGTCAAGTCATTATCTTCCCCTGCTCCTCTCCCTCCTTCCTTCCTGTAGTTTGTATGTGTTTTTCTTAAACATACAGTCTCTTGTGCTCATGAAAGATGCATTTCCAGGCCCCCCACCTCCCCCCCACCCCAAACCCTAAACAGCAGGCCAGTTGTTTTGCAGCGCTGCAGCTGAAACCTATTTGAAAATAGACCTAGGAGTTTCTCTTCTCCAAACAGCTGCCATTATTCATGAATGTCAGCTCAGGAATGTTTTTCATACGTCAGCGTCAGAGAGATTATATTATGTTACAACCTCTGGCTGGTGTTGGTACCATTTTTTAAAAGTACCAAACAGTGCATCAGTAAAATAAATATTGCATGCTTCTCGCCTTGAAGGATGCGGTATGTATTCTAACCCATGCTCCGAGGAAGTGCAGCGTGTCAACCAGGAGAGAATTATGTCTGTGAAGGAGAAGCCCTCTCCTCCTTAACATTCACGCATAACATCTCGCTCGGAGCTGGCGTTTGGGCTTTGGTTCTCTTCCATGTAGGTCACACCTTATTATGGCAAATTTAAAAGTTGTTTCTTTTTTATTTTATTTATTTATTTAATTTTTTTTTTTGCAACGACTCCATGTTTAGAAAAGGGGGATAAAAAAAAGAGGTCTCCAGTGTGTGCTTCGGATTTAAACGACGCTTTTTCGCCTCCTTTCTGGAGTGTTTTGTTTGGTCTAAATGAGAATTTGAAGAAAGTGGAGCAGCTTGTGAAGGAGCAGTGAGAAATTGAGACTGACGTTGCCACCTCATCGCCCTGAAATTGCGTGGAGTAGTTGTGCCAGTCTCTTTGTTTGGAGATTAATGTTGCGTCAGTCACATTCTTTGTGAAAAGGGACACCAGCCAAACTGCATGGTGAAATCTAGCTACATCAAAAAACACCCATTCTGATGTGGAGGAAAAATGGGAAAGCGGTATTTGGAGGGAATCATAAATTTATCTGACATGCACGGGCTCCCGCTGTTATGAGGTATTGATATTCTGCCAGTCAGAGCTTGCCATTTGTGGCATCATCAGCTTCTGTGTTGCAACTTTGCATGTAGGTGGAACTTTACTGAGGGGTTTTGCAAGGAGTTGTACAAATTAGCAAAGCCCCTCTTTCTCTCTCTCTTTTCTGCAGGCTTTGCTCAGGGGCATGACACATTTCTGAGGGGCTTTGGATCCACTGGCCTGATAATTCCTTCAATTATTAAATGCTTGGCTGGCAGATGAAGTGAGTCCATGAATAAAGCAAATCTGTGTGAGCTGTGACAATACAAACACACAGTTAACACTCATTTCCTCAGCTAGGTCCTTGAAGATCCCATAAAACGAGCTGTAAGTGAGGGGTGGCCGGTGATAATAGAGGTTTCCGCAAGAACTACCTGTCCATTCAGGCTGAAACCAAAAAGATTTAGAAGGGGGCGGGTCAGAATCCAGAAGAAGTGAGCTTATCTTTGCTAGTCAGGTTAGCTCCATCTTCTGCATTAATCTTTATGAGAAGTTCTTGATCCTTGATGCTCTCCGGTAAAGAAACAAAGTGAATCAAACCAAAAGCAGCCCCAGACTGCTACGACAGAGGGACCAGGTGCATGTTTGTTTTCCCCCCTTCTCCATTTTTTTTCAACAGAGCACCTGCCTATAACCATCTGCACCTGCTGTCTGTAATAAGACAAGAGTGCAGCACTCTCAGCACTCCCTGTATGTACTGTGTGTGATAATGCCTCAGGGATACACGGAGCAAATGTATCTTTTGAATCTGGCATGGAGGAGAGGAGAAAAAAAGGCCTGACTCAACACGGACTATTTTTGTTGCCCCGACGTGAAGCTGGACAGAAATGCATGGTGAGATCTAACCAACAGTGACTGCTGGCAAAACTGTCGGACAGCTTCAGATAAGTGTTGCACATGAGGGAGCTCCGGCATTTTTTTTTTCATGTGTGTGATCCTGCAGCGCCTCGTTTTTGCATGATTTTAATCTCCTCAGCTACAGACTCATGATGAATTTGGTTCACAGGGAGGCCAAGGACAAGCCAAAGTCCACACCGTCCTCCTGAAAAAGAAGTGTTGCAACATATTATACTCATGCAAGCTTATTTTGTGGCCTCTGAAGATCTTCTAGAATAATTAGTTCAAAAGTGAAAGGCCTTGCATCTTTTTAAGAAAAGCCTCCCGCTGACCACCTTTCACGCTGAAGTGATTGATTATTGATTAGCTGGGATTTATTCCACAAGTTAATGAGTCACAGAAGTATGTCTAATGATCATTTCCAAAGAGATTCACTGAGATCCTTCTGGTGTTTGATGAGGTATTTTGCAGAAACACACACGGAAACAGGAACATCTATGTCAGCGCCTGCATCTCTCCTCCAGCGTGCAATAAAAATACACCAGTGTTCAAATCTTTTTTAAATCTTGAATTTAAAAGACAATTTTAAAATAAGTGAACATGGTTTTATTTTTATAGTGTTTCTGTGAGGGGTAAAACAAGCTGCACACCTGGAAAGGGTAAAGGCGTGTGAGCACTTGAGAGTCCATCCACCTCCGTCTGCTGCTGCTGCCTCTGCCAGCGTTGCCGCGCCAGACTCTGCTCATCCAGATAAACAAATACAAGACAAATTTCTCTTTGTCAAACCTGTGCGGACTGCTGCAGAATAATGAAGGCTGGTGCTGCCAGAGCTTGTAACCGGCCAGTAATGATCCTCTTGTCTGAGTGGACAATGAGGAAAGAATGAATTCATACAGTCTGATCCCTCTGCTGCTCTGTACATTCTGTCTTGGCGTTAATGCGCCCTTTGTGAGCACAGAAACCCAGTGTGCACAATTATCCTTGAATGTATTCAGATGTGAGTAGTAGCCCAGGGCATCATTCCTATCATTCTTTTGAGTTTTTTAATGACTGACACCGCCACCATTTGTTTTCTCGTGTTAAAAGAAGAACAGCAAACATTGTTGAGCTTACATTTCAGCGGAGTATGAATAAAATGCATGAGTGGCTTCGTAAAATCTGATGTTTTAGACTGCATTGGTTAAGACACCTGAACTCATTAAGAATTGTGTCTTTGCAAAAATTAAATGTAAAATCTCTGTTGTTCTCCTTGGACTCTACCTAATTATGCATGGAAGATTTCTGACGGCTGTGGGGGGAGGAGGCAGGAGAGAAAGAGGCCGGCTGACTGCCGGTGGACTTTGTGTGACATGACTGTGCTGCAGAAAGCAGCCAAAGGCTTTGATACCTGGCAGCTGGATCTCCCTGGTCGTGATTAAAATTGCTTTCAGAATTCCGAGCATCATTACAGCCGAGAAATTGTCCAGATCAGAAGGTTATGATGATAATGAGGTGTGGACGACAAGGTAAACTGCTGCAGCGAGACGTGGGATTCAAATGGGACGCATATACCTTATGGGAATGGAGAGGTGAACCATGTGTCGCTTACTGAAGGGTTCCTCCTTCCACAGTTTGCATCCATTTAAACACACATGATGAACACTTAGTCGGTGTGTATATTTCAGTTCAGTTTATTTATACAGCGCTGAATCACAACATTAGTCGTCAGGCACTTTACAAAGTAGACATTCTAACTGAACCAGTGAGTTCAGTTCAATATTCCAGTTAGTAAAAAGTTTCCTATGTAAGGAACCCAGCAGATTGCACCGAGTCACTGACTTGTTGTGTCAAAGACTTTACAGCAATCGTCATACTAAGCAAGCATGTGGCCACAGTGGAGAGGAAACTCCCTTTTAACAGGAAGATCAAAACAGTAATGGAATGTGGTGATCCCAGGGTGGTGTAAAAGTGCATGTGCCATGTTCGGTGCCCTGTGCCAGGTTGCTTATTGGCCGGGGATGCGTCGTGACATCTCGGACCACGTCGAGCGTTGCTTGGTTTGTTGTCAGTTTCAGCCGTCCAACCCTACGTGGCCTTGACACCCATCATCACCCATATTGGAGGGGAGCGAGCATGTCAACCACTTGTATTAAAAGTAAACACTTTTACAGTAAAACAATCCATCCGTTTAGCCATTTTCCACCATTTGCAAAGTTGTGGAGGTAACAATCTGAGATGGAAGCCCAGATATCCCTCTGCTTGGAAACACTCTCCAGCTTCCCTGGGAAATCCCAAGGTTTTCCTGTGTCAGAGAAGATGTAGCCACCCCAATACGTTCTGGGTCTACCCTGGGATCTTCTCCCAGTAGGGCGCCCCTGGAAAATCCCCCAGGAGAGACAACCAGAGGACATCCTGGTCAGAAGCCTGAACCACAAGTTGATGCAATGGCTCTACTCCAAGCTCCTCACTTAAAGGCTTGACCCAGCAACCAAAACTAAAGGATCAACCTCACACCTCAACTTCTTTTAACATTTATGAACCAAAATATAGCCCTCATTCCTGACAAATCCCCAGTCTGTTAGTTCATCTCTTACTCCATCCAACAATCACTCTCAAGACTTTAAAATACATTCAGCTTTCTCATTTTTTTATGATCAAGCTGAATTACCAACCTAACATGCTTGAAGGTTTTGAGTACCCCCCAAAAATGTCTTGTCTAAAAGTGGGGCCTGGCAGGAGACTCCACAAGTACTTCACCTGGAGGAAGGAGACCATGGCACCTTCCTTGACCACGTCGTTTTGGGGAGCTCATCTATGTGGTGGTCCAGCCTTAGTTTTGTTCTTGTGCTTTTTAAATCCATCTATATTTCTCTATTTGTTCTTCATGTGTTCTTATTTTAGTAGCTTCCCCTTTTAATTTGAAGTGAATTACTGTATTTTCAATTTGTTTTCTGGGCATTTGATTATTTATTACTCAGAACATTGGCATGTGGGATATATTTAGCGTCATTATCATAAGTTGTAACTAAGGTTTATATTAAAAAGCAGGAAAAAGAAGCACTTTTGGTTTAAAGAGGACACCTCTTTCCACTTTTTGTACATTTAACGGGGAACTAGGCAGTTTTGACTTGCTTTTTGCACCTCCTAGTGTTAACACCTCAACCTAACAGCTGAAATGTCTCCCCAACCTTCATTAGTGTCTACAAGAGTGGTTCATCACTAAATCAAACAAATCCGCTGTGTTCAGAATCTAAAACATGCAGTAAATGTGCTGGAAGCAGACTGCAGCACCAAGTATGTCTGCTCCATTTTTTCATAGTCCCAGCAGAGCGGCCCACCATTCTGAAGTTGCAAGTGCAATATTCTGGCCACAGGAGGCAACAGGGGCTGGGTGGCCTCTCATTAATCCTGTAAAGGGTCATTTTAGCACATACTGGTTCAGGAAAATTATTTAAAAATGTAAAAAAGTTGCAAAGTAGCCCTTTAAATTAGCAAAACTGGGCCACCATCATAGAGAAAATGTGCTTGTTTGTCATATTTCTAAACATTTTACTGGAATAGAAAACAGATGAATGGCTGATTTCTCTGTTATCATTTCCCTGATGTTGCTAGGGCCTTGCTTCCAGTGACGTGCATGTTTATGGTGCATTTTTGTTTCCTTTAAGCTTTTGTTGGAGTTTCCTGGATTTGTATTTATTTATTTATCTTTAGCTGCTTCGTGGGATTTGTCTTTGGCCTTTTGACAATTTCATGTCAGCTTAAGTTAATAAAGCTAGCTTGCATTTTCTGAAAACTGCCTCTAATCTCCGTGTTTTCCTCATGTTAGCTCGCTCTTTAGTTTTCCCTCCCTTGTGTGGCTTTGTCTTTGCCGTGTCGCCGGTCCGCCCCTGCAGGGAAGTCAAGCAGATGCGAGGACGGAGACATTCCTGGATCCTTATGCATCCATGTAACATGCGGTGCATCGCATCTGCTACAGAATTAGCATGTTGAGATTCCTTTCATAAGGAAAGACAAATCGAACTCTGAAACAAGACACCTGCCATCTGATCAGCAGCTGACCAGGCATGTTTCCTCATGCTCATGGACCAGAGTCTGCCCTTTTGCTGCTCCTTCTAATGACAGACACTCTGATTCAGTTTTTATGACCGAATCCTACTCCGGTAATGAAGTTGGGACTGTTATGTTTCTCTCATTACCTTTTCATTAAAGATGTGACTGGAAAATGGGATTGCCATGGCGACGGCTTCACAAAGTCTCCAAGCTAAATGTAGAGCTGCATTGTTTACTGTTTTGCCAAGACTGCCGTCTTCAATAGAAGTCAAAGACTTTTTTTCTTCCTCCTCTTCTGTTTCTTTTTCCCCCATGTCCTCCATCCTATTTTCTTTCATGGATCAAACAATGACCTGATGCAAAGAGAACATTCTTCAGTGGTCGTGTTTCTTACTGCTAAAAGGTTCCATTAGCTTCCTCGTTCCTCCAAAAATGATAAATGATGCCACTCGCTCGGAGTGAGGGGGGGAGGTGATTCACAGGCTCTAAGCAGTAATTTACACAGAAGGCATTTGGAGAAAATGGTATTGAGCCATTTTGTCTAAATGACAGTTGGGCTTAATATCTGCAGAAACAGCTGTCACAATTATTGAGTTTTACCTTGAAAACACAAGTACGTGTTTCAATGGTTTGCAATGAATTCACAGTAAAAAGTTTGACATTCCAGGCGTGACCCCCACCCCTACCCCAACACACACACACACACATATGCACACACACTCCTCCATCTATCTGACCCTTCTTAAAGACATGTTAGACTTCCTGTAAAACATTGGAGTTATCACGGCGTCCAGGAGCAAGGTAAATAACCCTTTTCCCTCATTTATCAGCTGCATTTTCCAAACCATTAGCCCTGTCACGCTTCCTGTACTTTCCATGTCGACGGGCTGGCTTTGCCCTCACTTCTGTGATTAGTTCAAGCAGGATGCTGCTCATCGATTTGCTCCACTGGGTGTTCGTTAACTCTCGGCAAGCTTTTAATTGCTTCTCCTGACTGTTAAAGAAGTGCACTGCTCTTACAGAACTCCTTTTTTCATAAAAAGAAAAGATAAAAAGGTCAGCTGAGATTATCCTGGAAAAGCTCTTGATTGAGGAGCAGGTTGGTGCCTTGCAAAATTTGTGGCAGAATCTGTTCTGCTTGTCGAGGCTTATTTGTTTCCCAGCGTTGCTTGTTTCTTAAAATTAGACCATCATGCTTCTGTGTGCAGTCTACTTAAGAGAAACATTGATGAATGAATGGAAATGTTTAATTTGTGTCCACGTGTGGCAGAAAAATATCAGGCCTTTTCTCATTGCTTTCAATTTATATTACTTATTAGATGTAAAAGGAATTTATTTTCTTTCTCTAAAAAGCTTTATTAGCATTTTATTAGAGACTCCTACATTTGCTAAATTCATCTTTTTCATTATACCTAATAACCTTTTCAGTCTGTCTCTGAAAAACATTAACTCATGTTTTTTGTGGAAACTAGGTGCTAAATAAGATCCTTTAGAGCAGGCATGTCCAAAATGTGGCCTGGGGGCCATTTTTGGCCCTCAGAGTGTGATGTTCTGTGTCCCCTTGGTCCCCAGCCCCCTCCTGTTCGTCCTCTGCGTTTCCCTCGTGTTTCCTCCAAGTCACTCCCGTGTAGTTCTTATTGGTTTGTATTAGAAGAAGAAGAAGAAGAAGAAGAAGAAAATATAATTACTATAGCGCCTCTCAAGATAAAAATCATGAGGCGCTTCACAAAAACAAAAACAAAAAATATAAAAAATTGTAAAAATATAAAAAAGGACTTAGAAAATGTTCAAAAATATATTTAAAATGAGCAAGAATAAGCAATTGCGATTTAAAAGAAAAAATGTTAAGAAAAAGAAAGAGTGAATAGGAAAGAGGGAAATCAGTGGATCCTGAGGAAGGTGGAATGGGTGGGGAGAGCAGAATAAAGAGAGAGTGGTGAAGAAGGTCATACAAAAGCCAGCTTGAACAAGTGAGTCTTCAGCTGCTTTTTGAAGGAGACCACTGAGTCCACTGATCTCAGGCTCAGGGGGAGAGAGTTCCAGAGTCTGGGGGCCACAGCAGCAAATAATCTGTCACCTTTGGTCTTTAGCCTGGTGCTGCACAACCAGTAGGCTTTGATCACTGGACCTCAGGGACCTGCTGGGGGTGTAGGGACTAAGAAGATCACCAATGTAAGATGGTGCTTGTCCATGTAAGGCCCTATAGTCCAGAACCAGGATCTTGAAATGAACCCTGAAGTTGACTGGCAGCCAGTGAAGCTGGAGGAGAAGCGGGGTGATGTGGGTGTGTTTGGAGGACTTGGTCAGAAGCCGAGCACAGGCATTCTGAACCACCTGTAGACGGTTCAGGGAGGTTCTGCTCAGACACGTGAAAAGAGAGTTACAGTAGTCTAAGCGTGAGGAGATGAAGGTGTGGAGAACTGTCTCAAGTTCAGAGCGAGACAGAATGGGACTCAGCTTAGCAATGTTCCTGAGATGGAAGAAGGAAGAGCGAACAAAAGAACTGACATGAGAATCCAGGGTGAGAGCAGGATCAAAGGTCACACCAAGATTCCTGACGGAAGGTTTGGTGTGGGAAGCAAGCTGACCAAGAGAGTCTCTGACTTTGGGAACCAGCTATTAGTCCTCCTCACCCCTCTAGTCATTAGTTGTTTATCTTTGTCCTTAGTCTTTAGGTTTAGTTATTTAGTGTTTTATAGGTTATGGTTTATCTTCCCCTCTGCTTAAGTTCTTTCCCCATTTAGTTTATTAAATGCACCTGTCTTCCCTCCAGACCTCACTCCTCACACCTGCCACCTGTTCCCCTGATTGCTCCCCCTCCGTGTTAAAAACCCTGTCTTGTCCCTCAGTGTTTGTTGGTCCATTGTTTTTGTCAACGCTGTTTTGTCCTTCCTCTTGAGACTCTCTAGTTTCTTGCTGCTGAGTGAGCTTTTGGTTTTGCTTATTCTGAGTTTTGGTTTCAGGTTAGAGTCCTGCGCCATTCCAGTTTTTTGAGTTGCATCCTAAATAAAAAAGATTTTATTTTTACCTCCTCTCCTGCTTCGAGTCATTCGGTGGTTCTGCATCTTGGGTCCAAACCTCCTGCTCCTCATCGTGACACAGAGAGATTTTGTGCTGTCCTCAAATGTGTCTGTGGAAGGATGGATGTGGATGAACACATAAAAACACTAGCTACGTTTACATGGGTGCAAGGAATTGGAATGAATGTCCTATCAAATCAAAAATTCTGTAAACGTTCAATCGGGATTATTCTGACCCGACACTGAAAGAGGTGGTTTTGTTCGATCATCATTCCAATTGACGTCCATGTACACACCCATTCGAATGCTCAGGACAAGTTGAAAACACGGCGGGAGGTAAAAAGAAGTGGTCCATAGTGGGAGAGAAAACATAACTCAACGGGCAAAGCTAGAGAATGAGAAAAATAAAATGTGAGGGAAATTGTTTACGATTATATTTCCGGGAATGACAACTCTGCGTATGCTCAGCCTATTTAATCTGAGTGAATGCTTGGTGTATGTAAACTCTTGGAATGATCGAATCATTCCACTTAGTGTTTTCAGATATTTTAGTTTTATTCAGCACAACTTTGGAATCTGTCCTGGTTAAGAGGATCTGCTGTCCTTAGAGCAGCTATGTGTTGCTAGCAGCTAGCAACAAACTAAAACAAGCACAAGAATCTTCACCCAAGGTTTGTTTTTCTTAAATGAAGATCATCATAAATATTTTATCACCATAGCTACAATATACAGAAACAGAAAAAATACTTAGTAATACACGCATTACACTTAGCAATTAGCCTCGCTTAGCATGTGTACGCTTACAGCTGCACTGGCAGCCAGTCAATATCAGGGTTTGTTTCAAGATCTCTTCTCAGTCCCTACACCTCCAGCAGGTCCCTGATGTCAATGATCATTTGCTGCTGTGGCCCCAGACTCTGGAACTCTTTCCTCCTGAACCTGAGATCAGTGGACTCAGTGGTCTCCTTTAAAAGCAGCTGAAAACTCACCTGTTCAAGCTGGTTTATGAGTGACCTTCATCACCACCCTCTCCTTATTCTGCTCTTTCTACCAACTCCGCCATTCCCGGGATCCACTAATTTTCCTCTTTCCTATTCATCTTCTCTCTCCCTTTCCTCACATTTTATGATCATAATTTTCTTTTTTTTTGTCATTTTAAACATTTTTTAATCAATTTTTTAAATCTTTTTAATAATTTAAATTTTTTGTTTTTGTGAAGCGCCTCGTGATTTTTATCTTGAGAGGCACTAAATAAAAGATCGTTTTCTTTCTTTTCTTTTTCACACTGCTAACATTTTATCAACTAAGTAACTTTAACCCACGCCCAAACGTTCCCTAAACAAATTGATACTTACCTAAGACAAATTTTCTCCAAGATACAAACATCGACAACAAAATCAGCATATTTATGATCTATTTATTCTCTTGTTTCTGCCTAAATGTAAGATGTAAACATTGGATAGTGATAGGTCTGAGGAGTGAGAACTCACTGTCACATTTCACACAGACAAATAACAAAGACTGTTTACAATGGTGATAGCTTACTTTGATCTGCGCTTAAAACCTACAACATCTTAACCTTTTATATCATTAATTCACTTGTAGTATTAATGAACGTATTAATCAAGCTTTTTCCCATCATGAACTTAATAATTATCTGTGGCCTAAAGGTGTCACAGAGCGTTAATAAGGATTTTCTCAGGGAGAATGTCATTCAGCTGCTGTTGGAGACATATCAAACATGACATTTGTTTTACTATTACCAACTTGAATCGAAGTAGTTGCAGTTTTGCGCGGATAATGTTTAAAGCTTAAGCATTCACGGTAGCAGATTTGTGATATTAGCAACCTAAATTATTACTATTATTTTTTTATTAGAAAGGACCACACATTGGTTTCGGTTCATATCGCTACTGGAAATTAAGAGTTAGACAATATCAGATACCGCTAAAAAAGTTAATATTGAGCATCCCTAAAAATAGTATTTTCTATTTGCATAAAGCTGTTAACAGAGCTTTTACTGATATTTCAGCATTTTAACCTATGCATATTAAGATTTAACTCATTCAAATTCTGCAGAGCCAATGTTTAAAAATACACAATCACATTTATGCATATCTCAAATCAGTGTGTTATCATTCTCATTCTTTTATTGCAAATGCTAAAAAAAAGCACTGCGCAATTGCTAACAATCCATTAAACGTATTCATCTCTGTCACAGTTTAACAGATATTCATCTGTACATCTGCATGAGAAACTATGTGTTAACACCAGACAGGAAATCAAATGGAGAAGTAGGCAGATGCACGGTCGTTTAGAGAATTGAGAAATATCACCCACAATTAAAGTCAATACATGTAGAAAATGACTTCATAACACATCTGACTTAAATGCTTTGTAATTCAGCCAGAGAACACAGCAGCAGGAGGAATCAGTGTGCACGGCTGAATTTAATTTAGCAAAGAATTATTACCACAAATGAGTCAATATTTACAGGAAACACCTCCATTTAAAATTACTTTAGGTTTAGTAGAAATATTGTCAGAAGAATTTGAAAATAACTCTGAGTATGATGAAGGCAGTCAAGCAAAACTTTCATACTCACACTGTAAATGCTTTTTGGTTTTCCTCTTCCTGTCGTGTGAAGGCTTTTTAAAGGTATTTCATTTGCATCCTAATGCCGTGCCATTTAATTTCATCTACAGCACAGATGCATGTGAGAAAGGTTCAACCCCAGGAAAGAGGAGGGAGGGGAAAATCATGAGTGCAGTGAATTTTTTTATGAGACACTTCATGAAAAAAAAACAAGAAACACAAGCACAAGCAACTGTATTATTAAAGAACACACATATAGGCATGAAATAAGTAATTGTGATGCAGTTAAAAGGTGATTTCACATACATTCATGGTTTGCTGATGCTGCTTCCTGCTTCATGAATTGTTTATCTGCTCTTCCCTTCATGTTTACAGGTTTATTTAGCAGTAATTTATAGACACAGTCAATACAGACAACACAAGAGCAAATACCTGCAAATGAGAGAAAATAACAAGAAGCAGAATGGGTTGGAGTACTGGACACCTCTTGAGGAGGGGGTCTCAAAGTAGGTTGCAGTGCTGGGGGTGAATGTGCTGAATAGCCTGAGGCAATGACAAAAAATATGGGGCACTCTTTTGCTTTCTCTGTTACACACACACACACACACACACACACACACACACACACACACACACACACACACACACACACACACACACACACACACACACACACACACACACACACACACGTTCGCACAAACATGCACACACTTTCTTCTTTTCCTATTCTTCGGTGCTCCGTTTTACTCTTCTCTCTCATTATCTCTTCAATTATCAAGTCAGGGGACCAACTTATTATTTTTCGAAGCTGATGTTCACTACGGTGTTCTTTTTAACGCAAGACAAGAAAAAACTGTTCACTTGGAAAGACTTTATTATCTAAATACTATTGGTTTACCGTGAGAATGATTATTTAAGGATTACCTTGTATAAAACAAAACATACATGAATGTTTTCCAATGTTATAACTAATTTGTTTAAAGACGCAACACTGTTAACTCTTAAAGAGTAAATTACTGGAGGATAATTCACCGTTTGATGTTGTGTTTTTAATTGTGGAAGTGTGCGTTTCACACGAGCCACGACCCACCACAGGGACTGTATCTGATTTCATTATTAGCCCTGGTTTGAGTGGCTAAGCCTTTAGATGCACCGTGAACACCTTTACCCTTGGGTAGCTCAAGTTAATTACTTCAGCTCTTAATGCCTGAAATATCACATATAAGTATGGAGTGTTATGAATTATGATGCTTGAATTATGTGCTCCTTACTTTAAAAATGAAAGTACCTAACCACATTAGAATTTTTAGGTTTTCTACGTCTGTTTGAAAAGTGTTTTAATGTGTTTACCACTCATTAAGAGTCAGATTACCCAAAGCAAAAAATGTAACTGTAATTCAACTGTTAAATATAATTTTAGTATTTTGAAGACTAACGAAAAAAGGCATGTTGAATACAGACAAGATCCAAAAGGAAGTTATTTAATGTTTAAATGTGTGGTTGACTGAAAAAAAAATTTTAAGATTATTTCTGATTATAATCAGTCACTCTGAGTTTTTCATGCAGGCTGAACATGAAAATAGTCTCCTACACCTACCTCCTGCATTAGCTTCTGATAGAAAATAGACGGTGAAACTCTAGGATTTGAAAAGCCTGACAGATCTACGTCACACTGTCACTAAACATTCATGGACTCGCCCATCTTGACTCAGGACAGGGAAGGTTGTTGTTGGTTTAGCATCAAGGAAACAGCTAGTTTAACCTAATTGAGCGCTTCTCTGCATTTCCTCTGGAAATCACTATTTTTCAGAAATGGATTTAATTAATTGGTCATTCAACGCGATTGATAAGATTTTTTCTACGATGAGAATGGAGGAGGGGGCTCGCGCTTGCCCTCACGGGACACACGCAGCGGGATATATGCTCGATTAATGGAAGAAGTGGAATGTCATCTGTCTCTCTCAGCTGTCTATTGAGGACGTTGAAGATGTGTGGATATTTGGCCTGATGATCACTGGATTTCTTCTGATTGGAGTGGGAGGATATCTGGTTTTCCGAAAAATTGGGATGACAGGAGCGATTGGAGGGTGACCCGCAACCATGGACGACACCGTCCGGGCGGAGACCTCACAGACTGGGACGTTACTCGAGGTGAATCGCAAGCTGGACAATGTCTTAGCTGCGTTACCGGTGTTAGTGCGCAAAATGGATGTCATCTCGGAGAGGGTCACCGGACGGTGTGGAGGTTTAATCACCGAATTGGCTTCACTGGAGGATTTGAATGATCAATACAGACTTTAAGGCAGAGAGGAAAATTATCTCTGCCTGACCCAAACAAAGTCCTGTTATCCAATCTGACGCCATAAGCAGCCTTGGAGTTGCGTGCAAAAACCCCCATTATGGAAGGAATGCAGACAAATGCTGTGAACCCCCCCCCCCCCCCCCCCCCCCCCCCCCCCCCCGCCGCCTTCAGATTGTGGTGGTCTCTGCATCGAGGTCATCAAGATGGAGGCACTCAATGTGCTCTGTGCTTTCCCATGACCTCCCACCCACCTGTGGATTCAGTTGGCCGAGCGCCACACAGGCTGCTCCCGCTGAGGAAACAAGGGTCCCAGCCCACCCCCCTACCTACCGGGTCTCATGTTGTGAACTTTGACGTTCGTGCTTATATGTAGAGGTGTTTTTTTTTTTTGCATAGTAGAGCTACACCCTGCCGGTGCAACTCTGTTAATGCCTTTTTCTCCCTCCCCAAACTCTCCTCATGTAATCCCCTCTTCATCTATTGAAATGAGCGCTGTTATGGCTGCTCTCGTGGTCTGCCTGTATCTGTCCTGTGTAACACGTTAAAGGACCAGGTGTCCTGACTGCAACTTCACAGACAGTGAACTATCAGAAGTGGTTTCGACTGTGGAGCCTGAGTGTGTGAATAAAACACAGGAACCCAAAATAGAGCTCAAAATATATATATTATGCATGGTATGAAAAATATATAGACAGATGTACAAAAACTATAACCACATACAACACAGACAATAAATTTTGGTGACATACAAAACAGCTTATTAAATCCCAAAAGGAGGTGGGATGAGGTTTAGTCCAGTATGAGTTCAACTTAGGTGCATGGGCCTGGGATAGGTCATGTGTTAACCATCTTTAGTCCAAAGGTTTGCAAATCCTACCGCAATACAGCGGTGGTCGGGTGGCTCGCCATCCCGCGCTGATCAGGGCTGATCACGGGGGGAAAAAAAACCTGACCTAAACAAGGTCAAAAACATAAATGATCATTCACAGAAGAAAATAAAACAGCGTTCTACTACTATGACAAAGAAATCAAATAATAGATTAAATAACAATTAAATAATTGATGCCATATGTTATACAACAATCAATGAACCAATAACCAAACAAATCATATCATCATCTCTTATAATGATTATCATTCAAAATACCATTACGAAATAACATCATCATGGGTCCCATCAAAGTACATCAGCAATAAAGCTAATAAGTTAATCAAACATATTCTTCTCACATAATCACAGGTGTTGCGCAACAAGTTCAGTTATCTAAACGGAGTTTAACTCAATGCAAAGGTCGCATCGGCCGTTTTGGCATTTAATCAGAAACGTAACCAAAACGGACCAAACTACCAAAACTACCAAAATCAAATCACTCGTTCAACTCTTGATACATCGATTTAACGTTCGGCCAAAGTGTAATAAACATAAACAACAAGGTTTGATGAATACAACTAGTAGGTTTAGTTACTGTTACTAGCCTAGCGTTAGCTTACCAGCATTCTGAATGTGCGACCGCGGCTCCGCACTTTCATTATTTATGACCAAACAAAACAAACAAAAAACTCACCGTTGAGTCGATTGTGAGGTGGTGTATAAATGAATGAATCGGCCGGGTTATTGCACGCTGTCAGCTAGTATGCCGTGTAAAATCTGTCAATATCTGACAAGTACGCCAACCACAGGGAAAACAGCAGCCAGGTAAACAGGGAAGAGGCAGCTGATTTACCCGGAACTTATACAGGGTTCATTCCCGCCACAATAAAAGGATTGGCGGAAATGGGGTCAGAAGTTCATGTTGTTACACTCTCCCCCCCTAATCCCATGGACGTCCTCGTACATGGACTAGGCTGGCAGCGAATGACCGGCTGGCTGAGGTGTGAAGGCACCGTCCCCGCGTCTTCATCGTCTTGAAGAGCGAAGGAGAAGACAGAACTTAACCCATGTAAAAGGGTCTGAACGCTCTTCAACAGAGGCTTACCAGGCTTTACGTACTGCAGCCGATCAGGAGGATTCCTGGCGCGGGTCGAGTGCCTCAAGGGTGGTTCCGCCTCAGGACTCAGAGAGTCTGACTTAGTTGGTGAGTCTTGTGACAAGTCAAGGCTGGATGCGTCTTGTGCAACCGGATCAGAAGATAGACATCTGTCGTCGTGAGAGGTGTCTGCAAGAGTAACTGGCGCAAAGCCAGCCCCCATAGTTTCATTTTCAATAACTCGTTCCTCTTCAACAGGTACAGGTAGAGGTCCCTCTGAGAGAATAGAGATCTCTTCCTCTGTAGCCAATGCTACAGGGACAGCCAATGCTACAGGGACATCCGTCTGGCTGGTAACTGGAAAAGGTGGCGGAGTATTGGATAAGTCAATGGTTGATGTGAAGGTGACAGGTTCAGCAGAGAAAGGAACAAGTAGGTATGAGATGAGTTCTTCCTCGTCAGGGTCATCATCAACAGCATGCACAGGAGACACAGGCAAGACAGGCATGTCTCTCTTCCGCTTATTAAGCATTTCCTTTTCAGAAGGAGAAGGTGGCAAATACCCACAGGGCAGTAGGAGATCTCGATGTAAAGTTCTCAGGGGCTTGTCTTGGCCTTCGGGTCGAACTGTATACACAGGAAGAGTGCCGGCTTTCTTCACTACAATGTACACAGATGACTCCCATTTGTCTGCAAGCTTGTGTTTGCCTCTTACCCGCACGTTCCTCACAAGAACTCTGTCTCCAACATTCAGCTGTGATGCAGTGACGTTTTTATCAAATCTGGTTTTATTCCGTTTCATCACCTTTTCTGAGTTTTCGATGGCCAGCTTGTAACTTTCTTCCAGGTGGGATTTTAGTTTTTCCACATATTGTGTGTGGGATGTTGCTCCTTCTCTGACAAGTGGTAGTCCAAAGGCTAAGTCCACCGGTAAGCGAGGTTGGCGGCCAAACATAAGCTCATACGGTGAGAAACCTGTAACGTGATTTTTGGTGCAATTGTAGGCATGCACCAGAGGTTTTACAAAATCTTTCCAATGAGATTTCTGTTTAGCTGTCAGCGTTCCTAGCATATCCAGTAATGTTCAGTTTAACCGTTCAACAGGATTGCTTCTTGGGTGGTATGGAGTAGTCCTTACTTTGTGGATCCCAGCCATCTCACAAAGCTCTCGGATGATTCTGGATTCAAAGTCAGGGCCTTGGTCACTGTGGAAACGTTCTGGGATACCATAATGCACAAAAAAGTTGTCCCATAAACATTTGGCAACAGTCCTGGCTTTCTGGTTTGATGTTGGCACAGCAACGGCATATTTCGTGAAATGGTCACTTATGACGAGTATGTCTTTGACACCACGATCTGGTTCCACTGAAAGAAAATCCATACACACCAGTTCCATGGGATGAGAGGTTTTGATATTTACCAGAGGTGCAGATCGTTCAGACGGAGATTTGCGCCTCACGCATCTTTCACAGTGTCTTATTTTACTGACCACATCACTAGTCATCTTAGGCCAATAAAACCGGGAACGGACCAAGTCCAGCGTTCTGTCAATTCCCTTGTGACCCATTTGATCATGAAGGTGGTGTAATACAACCGGTCGATATTCCTCAGGTAGCACTAGCTGGTATGTGGAGTCACTTCCCACTTGTCTCTTTCTGACGAGAAGGGTGTTATGGAGCTCCAGTTTATCTACTTCTCGCAGTAATAGAGGTAGATCAGGAAGTTCGTCCCTCAGCAATGGCGGTGGTGACTCTCCTCGCTCAACCTGAGCTATGACATGCCGAATGACAGGGTCAAGGCGTTGTTTGGCTGCAAGGTCAGCTGTTGAGAGTTGGGGAAGTACCATGGAGGCGAACTGGGTGTCATCCGTAAAACTGTCAGGCAGACTGTTGACATTGACAGACATGGATAACACCAGAGCAAGATCAGGATCAGTGCTTGAACTGTACACCAGGTGACGGTCACAAACTGCTTTGATGGTAGGCTGGTCAATAGAAACATGCTCTGGTTCATTTAGATGTTGCCATGCAAATCTCCAGATTCGCTCACGTTCTTTCTGTGACAGAGGATCATCAGACAGTTCACCATGAGGTCGGCGAGACAAACCATCAGCATCAGAGTTGTGCTTTCCTGCTCTGTAGATTAATTTGAAGGTGAAAGTGGACAAAGCTGAAAGCCATCTATAACCGGTATCATCAAGTTTTGCTGATGATAAGAGGTATGTTAATGGGTTGCTATCTGTCACCACAGTGAACTGAGCACCATAAAGATAGTCATGAAATTTTTCAGTCACCGCCCATTTCAAAGCAAGAAACTCCAATTTGTGGGCGGGATATTTTGACTCACTCCGGGAAAGACCTCTGCTGGCATATGCTACCACTCGGTTCTTCCCATCCTGCTCTTGATACAGCACCGCACCAAGACCTGTGGCACTGGCGTCAGTGTGGAGTGTATATGGTTTTCTGGGATCAGCAAATGCCAGAACTGGGGCGGAAGTAAGTTTGGCAATTATGGACTCAAAAGATTGTTGACACATCTGCGTCCACCGTCCTCCAAATGGCTCTTTGGGGTTGAGGTAATTCTCTGACTGTACAGTTCGTCTCAGTTTCCTCTGGGAAGGTGGATAGCCAGCAGTGAGATCATGCAACGGCTTGACAATTGCTGAATATCCCTGGACAAAACGTCTGTAGTACCCAGCAAAACCAAGGAACGATCTTAATTCCTTCAAGTTTTTCGGCACTGGCCAAGAAGTGAGTGTAGAAATCTTGTCAGGATCAGTCTCAACACCAGCCTGGGACACTACATGGCCCAGATATTTCACAGATGTCTGGAAGAACATGCATTTCTCAAGTGAAAGCTTCAAGCCAAAATCTTTGAGTCTGGTAAGAACTTTCATCAGACGAGTTTCATGTTCCTCAAGAGTTGGTGCAAAAACAATGAGATCGTCAATGAAAACCAGGACTTCTCTTAGATTTAATTCTCCCATGCATTTCTCCATCAGCCGTTGGAATGTGCTTGGTGCATTGGTGATCCCCTGTGGCATCCGATTAAACTCCCAGAATCCTAAAGGGCAGACAAAGGCAGTCTTTGCTTTATCTTTCTCCTCCATTTCAATTTGGTAGTATCCTGACTTGAGGTCTAGCACCGTGAACCACCTGGATCCTGCAAGTGCCGAGAAGGTGTCTTCCAGCTTGGGCAGAGCATAGGCATCTTTGATTGTTTGCAGATTGAGTTTGCGGTAATCAATACAAAGACGTACACTGCCATTCTTTTTTCGCGCAACCACAATTGGAGAGGCAAATGGAGAGTCTGATTCTCTGATAACTCCGGAATCGAAAAGTTCTTGCAGGTGCTTCCTTACAGCATCGAGATCTTGAGGGTGAATTGGTCGTGGTCTTTGCTTGAAAGGGGTTTGATCGGACAATTTGATTTGGTGTTTGACTTCGTCGGTCCTGCCGAAATCCAGATCATCTTTGGCAAATACTTCAGGAATACTGTTGAGCTTTTGAACAATGCGTTCTTTCCAGTCTGGGGGTACAGGGGAATCACCAAAGTTGTATTGTGGTTGAGATGGAGGTAACGACTCTGTGGACTGGTCTGAATAGTCGATGTGTTTCTCTTTGGGAATGACTTCCTGAAAGGTGCTGATTTCTGCAATGATGGCTCGAGCTGGAATGTGGATGTCATGGTTTGACTCATTGCTCACTACAACAGGCAGAGAGCATGGCCGAAGTTGAGGTAAGTCCACAAGGCAGGTTTTTACTAGAATACCACCAGGCAGAGAAGTGGAGGTGGGGTGTTCCAGAATAACTGCTTTGTCACCGTGGAATAGCCTTGTGACCAGGCATCCCGTAAGGACTGTGGTTTGCCCGGCAGTAATGGTATGTGGTTGGTCTAACTTCAAGATTACAGGAGCATACTGGTCATTTGACTTCTGGACATGGCGACAATGGAGGATTTTATAAACTGCAATGTAACCAGAACCAGTTGGCAGGAATGACTGGTCAGAGCGGGTATCACAATGTTTTCTGTAAGCAACATCCAGAGTGTTGGTACCAACAAGTATCGTTGGGTGTGATTGCTGGACGTCAGGCACGACAAGAGCAAGTGTATCAACAATAATGGATGAACCAAGAAAATCGGCTGGGAATGCCATGGTAATCTCGATATATCCCAGGTAAGGTACGGCTTGTCCATTAGCTCCTTCTACTTCCAACAAATCATTTAATGGTTTGATTGGATGGTCTGAAAGATAAGTATTATAGAAGGAATAAGGGATGGTAGTAACCTGAGACCCAGAATCAAGGAGGCAGTTGAAATGGTTGCCATTGATTTGAATGTGTCCTGTGCTTTTGGTCCCCACAAGCCCTTTTGGCAGCACTGAAAATGTGTTGTGGTTTCTGGGACTGTTAGTGCACGCAGCTCCTGTGTGTCCCATCACAGAAGCTCCTTCTAGTTTAAAGATGAAGTCGTTTTGGCATCCCATTCTTGCTGTTTTTTCCGTAATTGTTTCTTTTTCTGTTCAACAAGACTGGGGTTTGCTCTGTTGTTGCAGGTGGAAGAAATGTGGCCATCTTCTCCACAGTTAAAACAATACCATGGCTTGGGTTTGGTATTTGCCTGAGGTGACGAGTGACTGGGCTTGTTTTGTCGTGGCTTAAGCTTTGACTCTAATGAATTTTTTCGGGACAAAAGTTGGGACATTTGCTGTTGGAGGGTTTGGAGTTGTTTTTTCATTTCTTTTAGCTCTTCATTGGCTGTAGAGTGCCCACAAGAACAAGTGCTTTGGGATTGGATGTTGGCTTTTTGTTTTGATAGACCAATGTGTTTTCTCATAAGTGACTCCTTGGCAGTTTGTCTGTCTTCCTCTGTCCGTAACCACAGCAATAAGTCAGAGAAAGGTGGTGGGTTGTTCTTTTGCTGTTCTAATTGTAATTTGGTTAATATAGTGTTATCCCAACACCCACGACAAAACTGCTTTAGCAGATGTTTATCCATGTCAGCAGCTGCAAGTCCTCCTTGCTTTACAACAGTGCTGAGGGTTAGCTGCAGTCTTTGGAGATAAGCGGATGGTCGTTCACTTGGATTTTGAAGAATATTTAAGTATTGAGCATACAATTCCTCACCATCTTGAACTGTTCCAAAAGAAGAGTCAAGTACACTTAGTACGACGGAAGGCAATGTGTTGGAACTTAGGCCTTTAACCAAATCAGCAGCAGGTGACAACAGGCTCTCTATAATACGTCTGGTGACGTATAGAGCTGACAAACTGGGGTCGGCAATCAGTAGATCAATTTGGGAACGCCATGATTCAAAATCTGCTTCACTACATGGCTTAGGAACCCTTCCTGAAAAAGCACGGAGACGTAGTGAAGTTGTGGCACTTATGTCTTGGTTTCGGACCACATGCTCAACCACAACCCTTTGTATTTCCGGTGGGTTGAGACTATGGGCGGTGAGTGATACTCGTGGAGCTGGTCCAGTCTGGCTTTGCCGAGGTCGTGCCCCCTGCTGGTCAGCAGAAACCCGTCTGGCAGAAGGTGAAAACAATTTCTGCTGCTCCAGTTCCCTTTCTTCTTCTTCCTCTACTTCATTTTCCTCGTTTACTCCATCTTCCTCATCATATTCATGTTGACTTTTTCCATCATCATCTGCTCCTGCTTCATGCAAATGTTGTCCAATCTGCCTCATTACTGTCTTCAAGACATCTTCAAACCGGTGCCCACTGCGATCAGCAATATGCTTGAGCTCCTTGAGGTAGTTGGGAGGGGAACTGCTGCTGTCCTCTGTGGCGGCGTACTCACAGGCCAAAGCGGTGACGCAGAACACACGGTCGGCAACAGTTTTAGAACATGTAACGTGAGGAAATATGAGTTTTCTGTCACAATGGTGGTGTTGGACTCAGCTGGGTCATAGCTGGGTCGCTGAGAACTTTCACCCACAGATTAAGACCTGAACGCCAGCGAGTCTGGGAGGAAACCATAACATCTGCCACCTGCAGTCTACCAGAAGATGTGTTTACATGAGTTGTACCCAGACCAAGTCAAAACATAAAGTTTAAACTTCTTTTTCTTGATTTTAATGTTAAAATAACCATTATCATTTTGCTCATTATAAATGTGTTTAATCAAATGAATGACTAGTATGCTTTGGGGTAATTATAATGGATTAATGAATCCACACTTAAGTAGATAATGTTGAATGTGTGGTACTGACCTTCACACTCAAGCACACAAACATTCACACACACCCACACACATCTTGCCCACAGTAAACTCCAGACACATTTGATGACGCACATGTTTTGCTTTGAGAAGAGAAAGGTTTTTGGTAAGTTTTCAGTCTTTTGATTCAGTTCGTGTTGGACAACGGGAGAGAACAGACCTGAAAACCGAAAGGGGGGGCAGAGCCTGTTGGCTCGTTCTTCCCCCCTTTCACGCTGTTTCTGCCAAGCCAGGCAGAATAGCTGAATCGCGACTTCTAACGAAGACTCATTACCGAGTCTTTTGATTTCTGAGTGAATTAACTTAAGAAAGCGCATCGATAAAACGCTCTACCATCCACGTGTACCGAGGGCAACTCTGGACCGGTTCCGTTCGACGCCTACGTCTCCTGTCAGCCGCCGGTGTCATCTGGATGAACCACAACATCCTCCACGGCCCGGATCCGAAAGAGGGTCCACAAGAGTTCGGTGAGACAGAGCACGGTTTTAGCGTTTGATGCAGTTCTCTGATAAGACCTAAGTTTATCCAAACCATCACTTCACTCAGACACCTGTTTCTTCCTGAAGCAAAATCAGACTCACACACGCATTCATGTCACAACATTCTCAATCTTCATAAATTCAACAGAAGGTCTATTTGAGCAAGAACAGCATATAAACTGTTAAAAGATTGTCCCACAAAGTTGCCAATGTGATTGTTATTTCCTGTTTGTCAATTTTCAAAATCATTAGTTTAACTTGAAGAATTAAAACTTTTAATCCTTCAAACTTGTTTCCTCATTGAACTGAAACACAGACACTCAGATATTATCGGCAGTTTATGGATGAAAACAACCTTTGAGTCTTCTGAACAATATAAAATTTGGTTATTGATTTATTAAAATTAATATTCTGAATTAATACGTAGCATGGTTTCTCTTTCATAAAAGGAGCATAAATCCATAACGCTACAAACAGTAGGTGTATGGCAGTAACGGCTCTAAAGATGTAAACGCGGTGGTATCTACAAACTCAGCGATCAGGTTTTTAAAGAATGTACTCGTGGGATCATTTACGTAAAAATGACGGTTAAGATTACCATATGTACGTAAGTGGTCAAGAATTTCGTTATCAGCTTTTGTGTTGGACACACCGGTGATCATCACAGACTGTGATACATCTATGCCGGAAAGGGCCACTAAATCCATTTTTGAAAAAAACAAAGTAAATAACAACAGAAAAATTGTATGTATGACCACAAAATATTCACACGCAAAGGCTCCTGGCTGGCTCGCCACTTGTAACACGTTAAAGGACCAGGTGTCCTGACTGCAACTTCACAGACAGTGAACTATCAGAAGTAGTTTCGACTGTGGAGCCTGAGTGTGTGAATAAAACACAGGAACCCAAAATAGAGCTCAAAATATATATATTATGCATGGTATAAAAAATATATAGACAGATGTACAAAAACTATAACCACATACAACACAGACAATAAATTTTGGTGACATACAAAGCAGCTTATTAAATCCCAAAAGGAGGTGGGATGAGGTTTAGTCCAGTATGAGTTCAACTTAGGTGCATGGGCCTGGGATAGGTCATGTGTTAACCATCTTTAGTCCAAAGGTTTGCAAATCCTACCGCAATACAGCGGTAGTCGGGTGGCTCGCCATCCCGCGCTGATCAGGGCTGATCACGGGGGAAAAAAAAACCTGACCTAAACAAGGTCAAAAACATAAATGATCATTCACAGAAGAAAATAAAACAGTGTTCTACTACTATGACAAAGAAATCAAATAATAGATTAAATAACAATTAAATAATTGATGCCATATGTTATACAACAATCAATGAACCAATAACCAAACAAATCATATCATCATCTCTTATAATGATTATCATTCAAAATACCATTACGAAATAACATCATCATGGGTCCCATCAAAGTACATCAGCAATAAAGCTAATAAGTTAATCAAACATATTCTTCTCACATAATCACAGGTGTTGCGCAACAAGTTCAGTTATCTAAACGGAGTTTAACTCAATGCAAAGGTCGCATCGGCCGTTTTGGCATTTAATCAGAAACGTAACCAAAACGGACCAAACTACCAAAACTACCAAAATCAAATCACTCGTTCAACTCTTGATACATCGATTTAACGTTCGGCCAAAGTGTAATAAACATAAACAACAAGGTTTGATGAATACAACTAGTAGGTTTAGTTACTGTTACTAGCCTAGCGTTAGCTTACCAGCATTCTGAATGTGCGACCGCGGCTCCGCACTTTCATTATTTATGACCAAACAAAACAAACAAAAAACTCACCGTTGAGTCGATTGTGAGGTGGTGTATAAATGAATGAATCGGCCGGGTTATTGCACGCTGTCAGCTAGTATGCCGTGTAAAATCTGTCAATATCTGACAAGTACGCCAACCACAGGGAAAACAGCAGCCAGGTAAACAGGGAAGAGGCAGCTGATTTACCCGGAACTTATACAGGGTTCATTCCCGCCACAATAAAAGGATTGGCGGAAATGGGGTCAGAAGTTCATGTTGTTACACCTGTCTATATGTGTGTGTAATGTTGGTCAGGCTGTTCTGTGGAGTCAAGTTCCTATGCTCTGGTTCGCTGGAGCGCTGGCAATAAAATTCTCTCTGATTATCTTGTTAGCATTTGCAACTTCACCACACATCAGAACTCCTCCTGGCTTGGGCTTTTTGTGGAGACAAAACATAAATGCTGCAAGTCAGTGGTAGAGTTGCTTTACTGTTTTCCAATCCAGAGCGAGATGTCCAAATATCAATGAAAAAAACTCCAAAACCTGCTGTTTGAAGCTCAGCTTTGATGCGGGCTACTTTTAGGTCTGAAAAATGGTGCACTGGCATATTTTCCCCCCTAAGAACGACTTCCAAGGCATTCATTCCTACTAGGGACCACTGCAAATGTATTGATTAAACAAGTGTTCCACCCCTTTAACAATTTAGTTGGTTTTAAGTGACTTTTTGTGTGCATGTTTGTAGAGCCCTTGAGAAGACTCTGAAAAAATAAAAGCTTTAACATTCCTTGAAGGAATTCATTTCACCTATGACTTTCATGCCAGAGCTTCATAGTCAGCTTGATCAAATCTTGAAAACGGCACCAAGGGCGAGCTTACATGTAAGGTCTTATGCAATCTGTTGGTACTCAAAGTATGTGATGTGAATGGCTCTCAGTCACTAACACATGGAGTTGTAGCTCAGTATCTGCAAAATTGGAAGAGGTTTCCATCTTGATATAACAAGATGAAAAATGGTCCATGTGTTTGCACAAATAAATGCTGCTATCAAGCTGCAGTCACAGATAAAATGTTTTTGTTTAGAACTTAGATAATATTACAATTTCCTTTACATATTGTGATATGGTTTTGAAGCTCCATCTCCCTCATCCACACCTTCAACTTCTACCCCACATTCAAGGATTATTTTTGGAAATTCTCACTGAGGTTTGTCCAACAGCTGAAAGGACATTTACCAAACAAAGAGGGCTGATTTCTGCATCTAATTCCAAAAATTTTAATCCACATTTTCTTGAAAAAATAACAGTTATATGTTCCAAAATACACAAGTTTGCACCAGATTCCTCTCACATAAAGTGATTCAGTATCTTCCAGAATGAGTAGTTTCAGGTCTCTGTCACTTTTAGAAAACAAGCTGGAGATGGCCACGCCCACCCATCCCTACTTAGGATGCTATATGCTGAGAAACTCTGATATCTAGGAGGGGCTTAGAGTAGTGCTGCTGCTCCTCCAACAGCAGCACTTTCTTGTGCGTGAGACTTTGTTCTAGAGGCCGACCGATATGGGTTTTTTAAGGCCAATGACGATACTGATTCTTAAAGAATTTTGTTGTCGATGAGCGATGTTTAAAGCCGATTATTAAGGCTGATAGTTGTATGTGTTAGCAGAACATTGATTGTGAAAAACAACAGAACACTCACTGTGTGCTATATACTGTAAATTAAATAAGTTGAAAAAATCTGTAAATAATTATTGAACTTCAATTATAAAACAAGCTAAAAAAGTTTTTAAAAAGAGTGTGTTGGGGTCCTTCGGGTTTTTTCTTCAGTCTAATAGTGGTGGCAGTTGGCCACACAGGTGCCTGACTTTTTTTTCTTTCAATTGGCTTTTAAAAAAAATTTTGTTGGCCAATATAGAAAAAATTGAATAGATCGGCCGGCATCTACTTTGTTCAGCTTGTTATAGGCGCATTCTGTTTGTAGTGTTTATACAGGCAGTAGAGACCCACATGGCAGTACTAAAGGATTCAAAATATTTTGAAATGAAGGACTTTTTTATTTTATTTTTTAGACACCAGTTATTTGTCAAGATCAGATAATGCAAAAATAGTAGTTAATGGTTAGGTAATGAGTAAGTAATGATTCGTTCCTCCTCTGTTCCTCAGATAACTACTTGTTAGTCCTTGAATAAAATTAAGAAATACTGTAACGAAGCACAGTTTTGTGTCTCTTATTGCAAAGAGTTTAACGTGATCTTTTCCTAAATGTATTTAAAATGATAATACAGACCATTTGAATAGCTTTGTAATTTCAAGATCCGACGTTGAACTTCCAATGAGCATCAAGTTAACTTAAGCTTTTCTTAAGTTTCAGAGTTTTGTGTTGTTTAGATTTAAAATGGTACATGTGAGAATCTGATACTGGGCACCTCAGAAACGTGGCATCAACAGACCTGGAATTGTGTTGGGCTAGCTGAAGAAGCTCGATCCATCTGTGAATTCAGGTCCGACATTTACATTTAGATTCGTCAAGGGTTTCATGTACTGCTAGCAGTACAAATGAACACAGACACATTTGTTTTTGAGGACTGTTAACTGAAATGTGTCTGTACCCGCTGTTGCCCTGCAGCAAAAAGATCCTGGGTTCAAATCCCAATCTGGGGTCTTTCTGCATGGAGTTTGCATGTTCTCTCTGGGTTTTCTGGCCTCCTCCCACAAGCCAAAAACATGACTGTCAGGTTCATTGGTTTCTCAAAAAAATTGTCCGTGTGTTTGAGTGTGTGTGTGTGTGTGTGTGTGTGTGTGTGTGTGTGTGTGTGTGTGTGTGTGTGTGTGTGTGTGTGTGTGTGTGTGTGTGTGTGCGTGCGTGCGTGTGTGCTTGGTTTTCTTGTCCTGTGTGTCCCTGTGTTGCCCTGCAATGGACTGGCAACCTGTCCAGGGTGTACCCTGCCTGCTTGCCCAGAGTTTGCTGGAGATAGGCACCAGCCCCATGTGACCCTGCGTGGACAAGCGGGTTTCGACAATGGATGGGTGATGTCTCTACCCTTTAGTTAAGATAATCTGAAACAAAACCCTCAACTTCTCTGCTGGAGCTACTTTAAAACCACATAAAGACATGAAACACCCACGTTCACTATTGAGCAATATGGTTTGTGTGTAAAACATAGTCACCCTGTAAAACCCTCTGAATATCTCTGAATAATGATCACGACATGCATGTTACTTTGAAGTTTTTAGTTGTGTCGTTTGAAACCATCTTACTGTTAACTGCACTAAATTACAGTGTTCACCGATGTGCCGGGGTTGTGAGGTGGGCCTTTTTACAACGATTAGGTGTCTTAAGGGTGGTGGGTTTGTTACTACATGAGTGGGTTGGCAGTTAGGGGAATACTTCAGACAATGCTCCTCTTTATGAGCACTAACTGCACAGAGGCCCTCCCACACAGCCTTTGTTAAGCCTCTCTCTCTCTCTCTCTCTCTCTCTCTCTCTCTCTCTCTCTCTCTCTCTCTAGCTGGCACTTTAGCTGAGTCCCTCTGGATGCTCTCCACTGTGTTTTCTGGGTGAAATATAGGCACGCTTCTTAATACTGTAACATCCATATCCATTTCTTTCACATAGAAAGCACCACCACCCCTCTCTGTAAACTGCAGCCAATACAATTTAATCCCATTTGGTAGGCAACTTAAAAGTCATCCAATTTCACAGATTAGGAGTTGTGTTTTTTTGCTTGATGTTTATAGCTTTAATGTCTTTGCACTAGCATATAACTGGGCTCAGAACTAAAGAAAAAAAGACAAAAACTTGGTTTTCCAGATTTAGTTGTACTTTATTATGTATACATGTATTCAAAGGTTTGATTTGCCCATTTAATCAATACATTTGCAGAGGTCTGTAGTAGGAGTGAATGCCTTGTAAATCGTAATCTGAGGAGCAAAGGCCCTGGTCCTGGTGTACCATTTCCAGAAGCTCGAAGATTGCCACATCAGAGTTGAGCTTCAGACGGCCGGATGTGGAGACTTATTTCCTGATATTTGGACATCTCACCTCTGATTGGATAACAGTAACGGGACTCCACCACTGACTTGCAACATTGATGTGTTATCTCCACAAACAACACAAGCAGGGAGGAGCTTCTGCCATGTGGTGGAGTTGCTAATGCTAATGGTTAGCTTCTACTAGTCAAGAAGTTCTCTGTTGTTTCCTAGACACTAAAGCAACAACAGCCCTCCCTGTCATGAGTCAAGATGGGTGAGTCCATGAATGTTAAGTGACAGTGTGATGTAGATCTGTCAGGTTTTTTTAAGTCCTAGAATTTCACCGTGTATTTTCTATCAGAAGCTAATGCAAGAGATAGGTGTAGGAGACTATTTTCATGTTCAGCCTGCATGAAAAACTCAGAGTGACTGATTATAATCAGAAATAATCATTAGAAAATGGGTTTTCAGTCAATCAGATCTTTTTAAAAATCTAGTGTTTTTACCTTATCCCAAGTTCACTAGGGTAGGGATAGTCTTTTTTCCTCTAGTCTTTAATATTAAAGCTTAGGTTAAGTCTCTTTGAGTCAAAGTCTTTCTTTTTTTTCCAAGGGCAATCAAAGAACTTGACTAAATTGGTGGCAGGGGTGAGGAGTGAGCACCGCCTCACCCCTGCCACGTGGACCTCAAGGGATGAACCATCAATCCTGCTCAGTGGTTGACTTTCCTCTTGGGGTCACCCATAAAGACAGTGGGATGGTTCAAGCTGAGTGTCAAGCAGGGAGACATTGGGTCCACCTGTTAAAGTCTTTGGTATGACCCGACTGGGATTTGAACTCCAATCTCCCAGCCCCAGGGCAGACACTCACTAGGCCACTGAGAAGGTCATGTTCTTGTTTAGACTTATGAAACTACACATTCAAATGAAAACAATCATTCGACTGTCTGTCACGTGATGTTTATGTGCTTGTAAAAGTTTGCAAATAAAATGACCACAAATCACAAGTCGTATAAATGATGTCACAGCAGAATCTCTTCTCCCCAAGCATAGCTGCTACTGACCACATGGCTGAATTTCTAATGGTTTGAGGCTCCTTTTGTCGATTCAAAGCACACCAAACTCACAGCCATTTTTCTTCTTCTGTGCATCTGGTTTGATGACATCTACATGGCGAGACGAGATTTTGTAGTCGGTTATGTTTTTTCACACAAAACCTAAAGTACAGCAAATAAGAGCTTCCTCTGCATCAAAATGTGTTTTTAATATTCACAGACACAGACATTGTATGTCAAATCCCTGGCACATATCAAAAGAGATCAGAAAATAACTCATCGACCCATGCACTTCCATTCATTTTCCTTGGCAGTAGTGGACATATGGTGTGGAAGTAGATGAGCGTGGCTGAGGCCTAGTTCATGCTTCTGCATCAGCTCCACAAGGGAGAGGCGCACACGCATTGACAGAGGCTTCTCCGTCTACTGGGAAGTGTTGCAAAGCAATTTCCCGCCAGGACGACAGAGGGTGTAGCGCTGTCCTGTGGTATCTTGTCATGTATCCGGTCCAAGATAGAGCATGTACTATTGTGTTTCTATTGTGTTTTTTTTTGTATTTCAGAGACTTTTAAACAGGGACAAGTTTGTCCCTCATTCTCCTCCACCTCTTCATGCACTCGCCACCTCTAAACCTGCGTTTATATCAATTTCATCCACAAATACAACGCTTGAGTATCTTTTTAATCCTCCAGTCACAGCTGAATAAAATTTTTAGAGTTTTTCTGCGAGACATTCTTCAAACTGCTCCGTGTCTGTCACTAGATATCTTCGGCGCTCTTTACGTTTTTTGACGAAAGCGGCGTAATGACCAATCTCAAGCTTGCATTCTCTGTCTCGACGAATGTTTAGAAAAGTGGGCTCACCTTCGTCCATCCTTGACATTCTGCTGAACATCCCTCACAAGAACGGACAATGTTGTTGCGTGTCTCCATACAGACGCAGATGCAGAAGCATGAACTCGGCTTTAGACTCCTTAATGTCACCATAGCTGTTTTTACAGGACCATAACGTTTGCAAAACGGGATTTGCCGCGGCTCCCTGGGGAAGATTTAGGCATTTATAGTAGCAAAGCTGAAGCTAGAATAAACTGCCATCAGGCACCTCTCAACCCCCCCCCCCCCCCCCCCCACCACCACCACCACATATGACGTACAGGGCCGCGCATTCAGCGTCAGACGGAAGACATGTCAGACTGATGAAATTTCTTTTTCAGGACCTTTAGCTTTGATGTTACCTGCTTTTTGTCCCACTTGACACCCCGCTCTGCCAGTGTTTTCACCACTCTGTCGAACAGCCGGCTGTCTCTCACCGTCCCCGTAAAAAGGCGACTAATCTGTTTGTTCGTTCGCGTGACCAAAAGCTCCATGGTCTCCGCATCCGTCCAGTTTGCCATGTTGTAGGTGGTTGAAAGATACTAGTGAGAGGCCATGTTTGTCTGTGTTTATATCCCTTCCAGCCGGCGATCGGCGCGCAGTATACGTCACTAACGTGACCACCCTCTTTTGCGGGGGGGGGGGGGGGGGGGGTCAGGAGAGAGACAGTCAGGAGGGCAGGGGCAGATCGTGACACTTATAAAAGAGGCTCATGTTTGTTTTGTTTGTGCCTTACACATCCCGCTTTCTTTCCAGTCTGAGTTGTGTACTGTGCCCCCTAGCAGACTCCTCCAGTACTACATGCAGTGCAGCAGCAAGCATGTGAAAAAGACGCAGCCGGCTGTCTGTGTCAACGGGAGGTTAGAAAGCCAGTGTATTCCCAGCCTTAGAGTTTCTGTCACCAAAGACTTAACTGTGAGCATTTTTTGTTATTCACACAATATCTGTTGTACACAAAGACTTTTTAAACTGAAGCGGAAGCTTGAGAATTACACGACATTCATCAGCTACAAAAAACAATAAAATACTTCCTTTAATTGTATTTGTAAACACAACATTTGAAAAGAAAAAGGATAAAAATTAAGTTTTTGCGGAGTGAAAATCATTAACTCTTCCTCTGTTTTCCATCACACTATAACTGCACAAAAATCTCAACAGAAATAGTCATGTGATGTAAAGTATTTCATATTTGTACATCTGTAGAAGAAAATATACATCTTTCCCCCTCATTTCTCTAAAAACTTCTCATTCCTGCAGTCAAGTTAAAACACGCGTACAGCCTGATGCATCGGGCAGCTCAGTGAGTGTTTGCTCAGTGAGAAATGAAAAATGCAACCCTTCTTTAAAAACAAAAATGTGCAAAGTAGAAGAACGGGGGGAAATAAATAAATAAATAAAAAGTATGACTACTGGGATTTGTCTGTCTGTTGGAAACAAACACCGGTGGTTTTAATTTACTGACTGCATTAGGCGGCTCCTCTCCTACCAAGCGTGGTGTTGTCTCTATGACAGCAGGAAAAGTTATTAATGGTACAATAACAAGAGGCAAGCCTGGGCACATAATATTCTCTCCTTTCTCAGATTGTCTAATGACTTTCCCTGAAATGAAGGGCTGCCTGTTATTTCTCTGTGCAGTTTTTTAATGGAATGATAAGGATGGAGGTGGCTTAATTGACATTTCACATAAAAAAAACATAAAAAGAGGCTTTACAAACTGGGAAAACGTGCTTAAAGTAATGACATGTTTTAAAGGAAAGGGGAAAAAAATTACGCAAAAATGCATCCCTGCCAAAATGAAGATAAAACATTGAGTAGAAAATAAAAGCATAAATAATGCAGAAGCAACTTCAACATGCTTTTTAACATTTCCATCCTCTAATCTCTGAGCGTATTTATGAGCTACGAAGGATGCTGACCCTTTAGCTTCTTTTATTTGTTATGACGAATGGAGGATGTTAAAGGGTCGTGATTAAATTCAAACCGAAGGAGTTCGGCAGCAGATCCAGAAGATGACCTCCTGCCTGAGAAGTTGCTGTTGTTCATGCAGCATTTATAAAGGCCAGCCCTGCAGGTTATGCTTTTAATCACAATTACTGGCCGAGTCTGCTCGATGATTTATGTGTTTTACAAAGCGCTTGGGTGGTTGTTGGAGGGAAAAGGTCAAGCTACAGGGCAAATGAGTGAATGGTGGGATTATAACAGTCTACTAACCCATATTTCTGCTTCTTTTTATTTTTTCTTGCGGAAACAAATTTTCTTCCATATCAATTAAGAAACATCAAGCTTCAAAGTAATTCACGCTCCAGCTTTTTTGTCTAGCGTGGTTTTCATATTGATTCCATGCGCGAGCCTGCAGAGTTATCACAAAACAAATTGCACAGACTCGAGTTTGACAATCCCGTTATGAGGAGCGCTTCATTGATTTCTGGATGGTGGCTCTGTTTGGCTCCTTTACAGGGTGGTGGGTGGGGGTCTCAGCTTATTGTTACTGCCTTATTGCATTCTGTCTGTGGTTTACGAGAGAAGAAAGTTAGAGATTGTTGCTCACATGAGTGGAGCGTGTATGTTCTCCCTGTTGCCAGCTTTCTGCAGAATCGCATCGAGCTGCAACTTTTTCACAGGATACGGCGTGTCAGCAAAATGTGTCCTGCAGAGTCTTGACACTGCAGTGACAGCACAGCAATATTTCACCTCTTGTTTCAGAACAAATTACCAGCAGCATGACATCAGGAGACTTAACGTGCACCTCTACCACACACTGGCTTGATCTGCAGGTAGAGTCAGATTTGATGTCTTCACTTTTACATTACCATTGCGAAGTTGGACGATTTTTTTGATAATCAAACATAAAATAAATTAGCATGCCCCCTCTCCCCCAAGATCATCACGCCACCTCCACCATGCTTGTCTGATGGAATTATAGTGGGAATGCACATGTTTATCAATAAATCTGCAGTTGTCTCTAGTATAAAAGAAGGCCTTGTGAGTAGTTCTATGAGGAAAAAGAGGTCTGGCGCTCCTGTTTTTTTGGAAGTAAAAGTTAGCCAGAAGAGAGGGGTCAGAAAATGGAAGGATTTTTCTTACTCATTAATGTTCTGTCATTAATAGTCATGATATTCGAACAACTCTCATCTGATTGGCTAACAGCAAGGCAATTCTTCCACCGTTGCCGTTTCCTCCCTAATGTTGATGTTTTATCTCCATAAATAACATAAACTTGAACGAGTTCTGCTGTGTGGTGAAGTTGCTAATGCTAATGGTAAGCTTCTGCTAGCCAAGGAGTGCTTTGCTCTCTCCTGGATGCTAAACCAACAACAATCTTCCCCATCATGAGTCATGGGTGAGTCCATGAATGCTAATTTTCAGTGTGATGTAGATCTGAGTGGCTTTTTCTGATCCAATCGTTTCCTCTTCTGTTTTTTTATTTTCAGTGGCTAGTGCAGGAAATAGGAGCAGTAGACTACTTCTCATTCAGCCAGCATGTGAAACTCAACAAGTATCATGTTTCTGAACCTTCACTTTAAAGGTTATTCTTACTTTTTTATTTGTTGTTGTTTTTTATCTCACTATTGTTTGTTTCTTCCTTTCAAAATCTTGACTCACATTTTCTGAGTCTCCTTTGACCTATTTCAGTTTTTTAATTCTGTTGAGCACTGAAGTTGTGGCTTTTTAACGGTAATGCTGTCATAATGTCCAACTTCCTAAAGTCACCACTGCACTGTTTACCACCAGTTGAGGACCTGTGAGATGTCTACACACTCTGCTATTTCAGTTGTGCACCGAGGCCTCCCACTCCTTTTTCTGCCCTTGTCAGGGCCCGATTTTGCTACTCTGACAAGAATCGTTAGCAGCATGGTAACACAACATAAGTTTTAGTGCAATCACCCTCATTGAATTACCTTTTCTTTCTGAGCACAGTCTTAGACTGGCAGCTGTCAAAAAGATAATTGTTTCTGGCCGGTAATTGGTTGATCAGAAATGAATAAACTCAACAGTATTTAAAGAATAAGCAAGAATTCAGGCTGTAATTGAACATTTGCATGGTCTGTCGAAATACTCCTGGAGGCAGGGTGATATCTAATCAGATTACTTTGAAACTGACATCTAGAACGTCATAGGTCTGTCAAAATGTAATTCTTTCAATAAGTAAAGTTTGAAGAAAACAGTAATTTAGATTATTTTGAACTCTTATTCCTATGAATTTGTTATATCCCCTATCCAGTCCAACTTCATTTATATTTTTCTATTCAATTCAGTTTATTTCTATAGCGCCAATTCTCAGTAAAAGTCATCTCAAATGCACTTTACAAAGTAAACATTCAAATCAAGCCTACTAATTAAACAGCGCATTGCTTTCAGTTGATCATTTAAATTAGTTTACTATAAGGAAACCCAGCAGATAGCATCAAGTCACAGTTTTACATAAGAAAAGTAGAAAACTAACAAGTGATCCAAAACTGCAAGTGTATTCACATCTCAGTTTTTGCCCTCCTTTGTTATGCACGACTTATTGCTTGCCTGCTGTTGCATTACTTTATTGATTTAATTGTAAATTCACTTGTGAGCATGAGCCCAATGTAAATGTGACAGTGATCCCCATCAGTATTTTCTGTACAAACAAATGTTTATCACAAAGCCGTTATCGCCCTGATAGATCGGTGCAGCTCGGCTATGCCAGCCAACGCTGAAATTAAATCAAATAGCTGACTGAAGATGGAGTGGAGAGTCTAATACTGTGTAGCGCTGCATCCGTGAGGCCACCAGATGCAATTCACCTGCAAGGTTAAAAGTTTATCTGGAGCTCCGAGGCAAAGTACGGTTCTGGTTTACTTCTCAACATTTATCATTCTGGCACAGGAAACGGCCGCTGCTTCAGCAAAAAGTCCTCTGCCAATGTTGTTTCCCTTTCAAATGGTTTTTAAGGTGCTCTGTGACAAGGAGGGGTAAAAAGGCGTGTGAGGGAAAAAAGCCACATTTTGAGTGGGAGTGTTGTCATGCATCATACACCGGGAGAAGCAGGAGAACAAACAGGGCCAGATTCGTCAAACAGAGGGAGTTACACAGCAGGGAGGGGGAGCGTTAGGTGTTAATCAAGGTTTGAACAGCTAAACTAATAGCTCATGCTCACTCATTAAAGTAGTGGATGAATAACTGCAGTGAAAACATGGGCAAACCTTGTTTTTTTTCCTTACATTTAATGTCCAAGCATTCATTAAAACACAAGATTTTTTATTGCATATTTCAACCGTCTTAAATGTGCAGCCACTCTGACATGTTTGTTTTTAAATCCTGCAGACTTTGATGTGTCCGGAAACCTTGTCCAGTCTATTAGGACCCTTATACCAAAGCAGGGGATAAATTAACACAGAAGCTCATATCCAACTCATGTGTGTGTGTGTGTGTGTGTGTGTGTGTGTGTGTGTGTGTGTGTGTGTGTGTGTGTGTGTGTGTGTGTGTGTGTGTGTGTGTGTGTGTGTGCGTGCGTGCGTGCGTGCGTGCGTGTGTGTGTGTGTGTGTGTGTGTGTGTGTGTGTGTGTGTGTGTGTGCGTGTGTGTGTGTGTGTGTGTGCGTGTGTGTGTGTGTGTGTGTGTGTTTTGGAATATGTTGCAGCCCCTAATTGGATGAATAGATTTATTTTGTTTTTGGAACATTCACTTTGAGGCTTGTGTTTAATCTCCACAGGCCTCTCATCGTGCATCCCCACCCACTCACCAGATTGATTGTACCTCATAACAGACGATGGCATCATTGAATTTGAGCTGTTTCTTTTTTACTCCCCCTTCTTGAGCCAACAAAAACAGAGAATCATTTGCATGCAGGTGAAACGTTCAAATCGGAGCAAAGCAAAATGAATGAAAATGCAACTCAACATTTTCTTAATGCTTTGACCTAATTATGCACAGGTTTTTCTCCCCCTGCTTTGGTTTGTCAGATCAGTCCCAGAAATATTCCGGATTGGTTTTGATTAAAAAGTCTGTGCTGATTCATTGGTTCCCTTCAGTTTTGCTGACTTAAACTGAATTTACTGGAAGATTCAATATTTATTAAAAATCTGAAAGGGGATCCGCTGCTGGCAGAGGAAAGATTAAACTTTTTCTTTTTTTGATCTGCTGTTTTATGTTTATGTTTATGTATTTAGCAGACGCTTTTGTCCAAAGCGACTTACAAGTGATAATCGGCATGTTGCCCTTGAGGCTAACAACAACAAATTGACATCAGTCATGGACAGTAGGGAACAAGGAGTGGCAGTAGAGAGGGGGACGGGTGCAGGGAGGGTGCTAGTTTAGAAGATGCTCTCTGAAGAGCAGGGTCTTCAGGAGTTTCTTGAAAATTGAAAAGGAAGCCCCTGTTCTGGTAGTGCTTGGAAGGTCATTCCACATTTGTGGAATGATGCATGAGAAGAGTCTGGATTGTCCTGAGCGTGGTGTAGGCACTGCTAGCCGACGATCCTGTGATGACCGGAGCGGCCGGGCCGAGACGTAAGCCTTTGCACGAGGATTCAGGTAGATGCGAGCCGTACCATCTCGGACTTTGTATGCTAGTGTTAGCAATTTGAATTTGATGCGTGCGGCTAGCAGTAGCCAGTGGAGCTCAATGAACAGAGGGGTGACGTGTGCTCTTTTTGGCTGATTGAAGACCAGACGCACCGCTGCGTTCTAGACCATTTGAAGAGGTCTCACAGTACAGGCTGGAAGACCAGTTAGAAGGGCATTGCAGTGACCGAGGCGGGAGATGACAGTAGATTGCACCAGGAGCTGGGTGGCATGTTGTGTTAGGTATGGTCTAATCTTTCGTATGTTATACAGCGCAAAGCGGCATGAATGAGCAACAGAGGATCTGATAACAGAGGATCTTTAAAGGTCAGGTGTTCATCAATCACAACACTTAGATTTCGAACTGCCTTTGAAGGAGCCAGAGATAGGAAGACATTTTGGATAGAGATGTTGTGCTGTATGGATGGTTTTGCTGGGATGACAAGTAGTTCAGTTTTAGAGAGGTTGAGTTGGAGATGATGGGATTTCATCCATTTTGATATGTCAGAGAGACAGTTTGATATTCGTGCAGAGACAGTGTGGTCGTCCGGTGGAAAAGACAGATAGAGCTGGGTGTCGTCTGCATAGCAGTGGTAGGAGAAGCCATGGGATCGAATGATCTCACCTAGTGAGGTGTGTATATGGCAAAGAGAAGAGATCCTAGTACAGAGCCCTGGGCGACTCCTGTGGCAAGATGGTGCACGGTAGAGGATTGTCCAAGCCAAGATACACTGAATGATCGTCCTGTGAGGTACGATTCAAACCAGGCTTGTGCTTTCTCTGTGATGGCCATGCTAGAGAGTGTGGACAAAAGGAAGCCATGGTTGACAGTGTCAAATGCTGCCGATAAGTCGAACAGGATAAGCACTGAGGATTTGGCAGTTGCTCTAGCTTCTTTTAAGGATTCCGTCACTGCTAACAGAGCAGTTTCAGTGGAGTGGCCCTTTTTGAACCCAGATTGGTAAGGGTCAAGCAGACAGTTTTGTGAGAGGTTTTCTGTGATCTGCTTGAAAGCCACCCTTTCAATGATTTTGGACAGAAAAGGGAGGAGAGAGATAGGTCAGTAGTTCTCCACATGATTTGGAGGAAGAGATGGGTTTTTTTTAGCAGCGGTTTAACCTGAGCATGCTTGAGAGAGGTGGGAAATGTACCGGATGTGTGGCTGCTGCGTCTGAATGGGGTCAAGTGGGCATGTAGTAGGGCGGCTGTACATGCGAAGCTTGGTACTTAGTTCTCAGTGAGAGGGGAAAAAGAGGAAAATGAAGCAGTAGGGCTTGAGATGGTTGGGCTAGAAGGAGTTTGTGGTAGCGAATGTTCAGGAGTGGCCAGTTGAGTAAACTGTTTGCTTGTAGCTGCCACTTTGTCAGTGAAGAACGAGGCAAAGGTGTCATCTGATAGATTGTTGTTAGGAGGTGGAGATGGAGGGTTGAGCAGAGTTTTTAATGTCAAAAATAGTTTCTGAGAGTCAGTAGAGCTGAGAATTTTGTCAGTGTAGAAAGCTTTCTTTGCATCAGTGATGCTGGCAGAGAATGAGGACAGTAATTCATGAAATTTCAATTGATCATCAGGATCTTTTGTTTTGCGCCATTTCCGTTCCGCAGCTCTAAGATTGGTGCATAGAGACCGGAGGGTATCATTTAGCCAAGGGTGCGACTGAGAGGATCTAGCAGGTCTAGTGGCTAAAGGGCACAAGTTGTTAAGACAAGAGCAGTGTGGAGCAGAGTGGCTCGGTGGCATCATTCACTTCATAAGCAGAGAATGTGCTGGGAGATGGAAGAGTGGAGGCAACAAGAGAGGAGAAGTGGTTGGGTGCCAGATTGCGGAGGATGCAGCAGAATGAGACCATTGGGGAGGAAGCAGTGGACCTCCCTTGTAGAGTCGTGCTGAAATGGATGAAGTAATGATCGGAAAGATGCAGCGGTGTGACAGAGATTGTGTCTATGGCACTGTTTCTGGTGAAAATGAGGTCAAGTGCTTTTCCAGCTTTGTGAGTTGGGGGACTTTGAACTAGTTTTAGATCAAATGATGACATTACTGACAGGAAGCCTGATGAGCTGGGATTGTCCAGGTGAATATTCATGTCTCCAAGGACCATTGTGGGACAGTCGTGCTCAGGAATGGAGGTTAGCAGGGTGTCGAGTTCATCAAGAAAGTCTACGAGTTGACCTGGTTGGCGATATATGACAACCAAAAAGATTTTTTTTTGGTACAGTTACCTGGATGGCATGGTATTCAAAGGAGTTGTATTTAGTGATGTCAGCATTTTAGTGACTACTTCCTCTTTACGATGCACTTAAGGTTGAACATCTTTATTCTGACACATGCAATGGGAAGGTGATTGCATTTGTGTGGATGAAATGTGCTACAATAAAACAAATATTCATAATAGCGGAGGACTGATGATGAAAGAATAAAAGCCTTGAATTCCTTAAAGACCAAGTTCACTGAGAAACCTTTTTTTTAGTTAGTTTTTAAATTTGATTTGTCACTCTAAGTTTCACAAGCAAGCTAACTGTGAAATTAGTCTTCTACTCTTATTTCCTGCATTAGCTGCCAATAGAAAATAGCTGGAGAACTTTAGGATTTGAAAATCCTGACAGATCTACGTCACACATTTAACATTCATGGACTCACCCATCTTGGCCCATGACTAGGGAAGTTTGTTGTTGGCTTAAGCTTCTAGGAAACAGCAGAGAACGCCTTGTCTAATAGAAGCTAACCGTTAGCATTAGCAACTCCAATGCATGGCCGAACTCCTCCAGGGTTGTGTTTTTGTGGAGATAAAACATCAACGCTGTAGGGCAAACAGAGTCAGTGGTAGAATTGCGTTGCTGTTAGCCAATCAGAGGTGAGATGTCCAAACCATGAATACTAATGACCCTAAGATTCCAAATCCTACCGTTTTCTGCACCCCTCTCCTCCTTTTAACGTCTTCTCCCTGAAACAGGAGCGCCAGAGCTTTTTTTCACAAAGATCGACTCACAAGGCATCCATTTATACCCGAGACCACTGCAGCTGAATTGGGAAAAAAATAATAGAAATGCAAATTGCTTTAAAGAGCAAGTCAACCCCTACCAGAGTCTAACTCCACTCTCACTTCATGTCTGAAAAATGCAGCAAATGCTGTTGCCTGGCAGACCGAGAAGGCGGAGCTGCTAACAAATACACACACACACAGGCTCACGACAGCATTGTGACATCATAATCCACCAGTTTACATCATAGCATACTTCTTAGCCAATAGCGGTGGCAGATTTAAATTAAAATACAGTGCAGAGTTTTTACCTGACAACGGCACAACACTGCCAGTTTTAGGCAGAATATTTCAGTTTTAACTAAGATGCACCGAAGTGCCAAATCATTGACGACACGTGTCTGCAGCACGATTAGACACTCATTTATTTAGTGTATCAGCAAAAAAAAAGTTTATTTGGGGGTGACTTGCTCTTTAAGGTTTTCATGCCAGAGTTTTATGCCAAGATCATCTTATCTTAATAAATGATTTAGGTAAAGCCGGTTTGATTGATGGTAAAAAAAAAATAAAAAAACTGTGCATGATCTCTTGTAAAATCGTAAATAATTCAAAGTACGCGTCATGAAACAGTTCCTAACCTCCAGGAATTTAACTGATTTGTAGCCACAGGATTCGGGTTTCTTGGCTGTTGCGGCCATCTTGAAATGTTAATCAGTGATGTTACATTTACATCTGCATGGTGTGTGGGAGGAAAACAGTCATGCAAGTGTAACTCTCAGTTATGATTTGGGTCCACTGGACAATAAAGAGTGATGGACACCTGTTGCATGGAGTATAATCAGACTTGTTCATGTATGGAATTAAGTCTGGATTATATCTTTCATTATGTGTAATCAATTCTAGGCTCCCTAAGGTGTATCCATGTGTGTGTGTCCCTACAGCCTTGTCTCTTGTCACCCCTGAAGTTGTAAATTGCTAGTTGCCTTCACCGAGCTGTTTCGGTCTCACAGTTCTGTGGTAGCCTTTTTGACCTCCAGAGAAGTGGAGGAGGCAAGGAGGCTCATTCTGGAGAAAGTCCAGGTGCACCAGCTAATGGTTTATCCAAACAAGACATAGACTTTTAGAATCGATAAAATTTCTCCCCCTGACAAGCAAGAAGGAGGGGCAATGTTGGGTTAATGTCAACAGCATGCAGAGAAGAGGAAAGCCTGCAGAAGGTGCTGAGAAGAAGAAACAAGTGAATGGATGAAGACTGGGAGAAGAAAAGGTGACATCATGATATCCAAGATTTATGGTCTCTTCAGGGCCATTGGAGAAGTAACAAGAAGAAGATGAACACGTGACCAGGAAGTCTGAAGTCTGAAGCAGCAAACAAAGAAATGACTGTGAGGGAGGGGGGACAGAGTAAATAAAAAGGAGCTACTGGGTCTGAAGGAAAGGCCTTTGATGGTAAGAGTTTGTGAGGTAGAGAGATGGAAAGAAGGAAGCTTTTGCTTTGAGCTTTTTGTCTGTGATAATCTGACCTAGTGTCATTTTTGGAGAGCTTATTCAGCTCAACTTTGCTATAACGGTTTATTGGCAAAGAGTTGTTTCACTTTTTAACCCGCTTTGTCGGGGTTTCGTTTGGATTATTATTCTTTTTTCATCTGTGTGAAATAAAACCTAGTTCCTCGGATTCGTGGAACGAAAAAAGGATTTACGAGTGGGGTCTCCTCCTGTCGGTAACCGAGCAAAGGTGAGATGCTGGTTGTCAATTCCATCCCAAGGATTTATTGACATAAGTTGTTTCTTACATCCAAGGTAAAGTCAGTTGTCTCCTCAGCATAAAAGGAACAGGTGGCAAGGGTCTTAACCTGAAGTGTACATAAGCTTCATGCAGTGTGTTTACATGCAGCCGGTAACCCTTTTAAAACCCGAACATTCACAATAACCCAGTTCCACAGGTCCTTGTAAACACCGCCAAAAACCCGGATATGCTCATAACCGGGTTTTTTAAAACCCGGTTACTACACCTGGGGTAACCCTTTTCTAACCCGAATGTTTGGTCGTGTAAACGCATACCGGGATATCCCCATCAAAGCGTGTGTTCTGCGCATGCTCTGTTCGCAAGGAATCTTGGTCTTTTGAGTAGCGAGACATCTTGTATGCGCCAGAATACCGGAAGTAAACATCAAGTGGGGAGCAACATGGCGAGTCGCGGCACAGCACCACACTTTTGGAGTGACGGAGAAACTAAAGCACAAACAAACGCGGTCGCTATCTCTTCCGAACTGGGAAACATGTTGTTGTTTTCACGGATACCGGAACAAGAAGAACCGGAAATGACGCATATTGCGTCTGGACGTAGTCCATACATCTTGAAGCTACCCCAACATCCGCATTTAAATCGGGTTATGCAAGTTAGGGGTAACTCTTTCTATTTATGCTTGTAAACGGGTTATTCTGATCAACTCAGAAACCCGAATACCGACCTTAACCCGATCATATCCAGGATATTGGCTGCATGTAAACGTAGTCATGGACTGGGGGTGTGTGTAGGTGTGTTTGCGCCTCCTTTGTGTCTACTTAAAGACAAATTGGTCAGAATTAGAAGCCCTGGGTAATTTGGTGATTGCTAATCAACTCTCTACAAAGTAAGGGTGTTTGTTGGTATCTTCACTACACCGATTACAAGCCAAACCCTAACATCTAGAAGAGTGGAGCTAGCCTGGTAAATTGGCTTGTAACAACACCCCTGTTGTTGCTATAGTGACCGATGAAGTTGTCAAAGTCAGCTGTGTGAGTCGCTAAACAAGTGAAAGTCTTGGTCTCCTGTTACTTTGCTAATTTTGTTTACAAATACATGAACAGATAAAACACATTCCTCGTATTAAATAAGACACCTTGACTAAAGACTGATTCCATATTCTGTTAGTTTAAATGAGAAAAGTGAGAATGAAGAAATAAAACATTCCAATCACTGCCACCGCTCTGCTCCACTGTCTGCAGACATTAACACTGCCAAATGAGAATGACCTCATCACACGTTCAGTCAAATCATCATAAATGATGTGTCATTAACTCTGCCAGACAGCTTTATTTTTTGTCTTGGGCTGGTCTACATTTTTCTCTGTTTATGGATCTGCACCCCTGTTATCTGGGCCTACAGACTGTGGGGAGAGGAAGCAGAAAGATGGCTCTAAATCATTTTGTGCCACACCGCAGGCAAGGCTCTTTCCTCAGCTTGATACCTCCAGACCAGACTCTGAGTCTCAGCAGGGCGCTGCTTGCTTTTGCTCTTGGTCAGACCCAAAAAGAAGCCGAGGTTAGTGGAAGACCTGCTTCAGATCCTGTCAGCAAATCCCACAAACATCCACATTAAACTGCAAGGATGGCAGAATCAGTTAGTGTTACAGCTGAGTTCTGTTAAAGGAGCTGCATTTTATGTTGGGAATAAATAAACTATTTTATTTTGTTCTGTTCTTTATGGGTCAGCACCTGTAAATCTCTTTACCTAATTCATGCTCTTTGCTCAACTAGATTTTTGTTACATTTCTTGTTTTCTTTGTTACTAAAATTATCAAATGGTTACTTAACAAGATTAATCCATCGCCGTATTGGCTTACTTTTAGCACCCCCTAGTGTCCGTTTGTAGAACCAAAAGCAAAACAGATCTCCTCGCTGTGCGTTAGTCTTTTTAACACCTTCATCTAACAACTGAAATGTCCCCCCAGCCTTAAGTGTCTACAGGAGTGATTCATCACTGAATTAAACAAGTCAGCTGTGTTCATGATCTAAACATGCAGAAAACGTGCTGGATGCAGACTGCTTCGCCAGGTATGTCAGCTCTATTTTTTCAAGTCCCAACAGACCGGCCGCCAGTTGGAAATTGCAACAACATATTTTGGCCACAGGGAGATAAGGGCTGAGTGGTCTTTCATTAACTCTGTAATGGGTCATTTTAGCACATACTGGCTCAAGAAAATGATTTTAACATATGAAGAAGTTGCAAAGTATCCCCTTAAGATACTGAAAATAAACAAGAAAAATTATTAGACCAAGATCCAAACAATCTTTGATTTGAAATCAATAAATTTGCAAATTTTGGGTCCAGATATTTCAGACACGTAAACAGGAGAGTGTTATCACCACATGCGGTTCCCACTAGGAACATGGAGGAGGAGGAGGCGGAGGTGTGATGGTGTGATGTTGCTTTAATGTTGGTTTTATTGAAACCTCAAACAAAATCCCTACCATAGGTTTTTGCTGCAGCATATTTGCTCCTCTGATTTCCACAAGTGAGCACATCTGTGCATTTTTTAACAAGGCAATAACCCAGAAACTGACAGTTCATGGAACTGAACTGATGGTTCAGGATGAGACGAACTCTCTATCAACCAACCAATCTACCGACCAACCAGCCAACAAATATCTATCCAAGTTACTAACAACGCGATCATGAACAAGCTAACCCAATGACTAAACAATCAGTTAACCAAACAACCAAATAACCAAGCAGCCCACGAACACTAACTCATTCTCTAAACCCTTGATTTCTCACTAGGCTCATGGAGAGCTGGTATGTTTTCACCAGTTATTGGACAAGAGGTGAGAGACACCTTGGACAGGGTTCTCGCACGGAAACAGGGACAATTTAGGGTTACCAGTTAACCTGACAGTTATGTTTGTGGTCTGTGGGAGGACAGTGGAGTACTCAGAGAAAAGCCACACATGTATGGAGAGAGCATGCTAACTCCATGCAGAAAGACCACAGCCAGGATTGGAACCTGAGATTGTCTTGCTGCAAGGCAACAATTCTCACTGCACCACCATGCAGCCCAGCTAATAAACCATCCAACAAATACACATCATGACTGATTTTGTACTTGTGTATTCAAAAACTAATAAAAGCATGACACCACTGCTGTTAAATCAGGAGGTAAACAGAAAATCACGGCTGTTTGAATGTTTACTAACATGAATTTCTAGAATACAGAGCATTTATTTTTGAGAATATCACTACCAGACCTCATTTGTTTCATTTTGAGCTCATTTGTGTCCCTATGTTTTGACGTGTTGCTGTTTATAAGAAAAGCAGGAGAAATATCCCATTAACAGGCGCTCTCCTATCTCCTTACATAAATCCCAGACATGGCAATGAAACTGTTCTGACAAATAGGGAGATGGATGTAATAATACAAATGCAAAAACATTACAGACATCTATCTCTCTCCAGCCTCTTTATCACATAAAGGCAATTCAGCAAATGGAGCAACTTCTGAATAGACAATCAGGAATGGAACAAAAGTTATGATGAAAACGGGGAGAAAGCATCCATCTGAGAGAGAGCGCTCGTACATTAATAATCTCTTAATTGGATTGTTTCTACACTGAGGCAGCATCTGCTTATCTTATCAGTGTGAACCTAGTTGTTGATTCTTCGTTAGTGTTACAAAGTCATTGATTTATAATTACTGTGGTTACAATTAAATTTGTATTTCAGATGTAGTTGAACCAGAAAGAAAAACCATAGTGGGTCTTTGCCTGATGTGCTCAGTAGTATCTGAAACCAATAAAACATTTAAGCTGAAAGAACTCTTGAAATAAATCTGTTCATTCACTTAGCTCTTGAGGATTTGTTTTGTGTTGTTGTCCAAACTCTTGTCTCCTTTAGAACGTCTTTAGGACCATTCCATTCCCTCACATTGGAAATTCATACATTTGTGTGAAAAGAAAAATGGACAGACTTTAATAACTTTTATTTGAAACAAATCTGATGTTTACTGGAACGTTTAAATCCTACGTTTCTAAGAAAACTGTCAAACATTCTCAAGAAATTATCTCGCAGATTCACAAAGTTTTAAGTTGAAGGAACAACAACGCCCCCAGTGGCTGGCTGCAGTATGAATTAGGTCCAGCCCATCTCCGTGTAAACAAAGACCATATTATTTTCTACTAAAACATAAAACCAAACCTTAGATCACATATTCCATGTGATGACTTGTTGATTTATGTAGTCCTAGTTCATTTACAATCAGGTAACAGTCGTTTTGCAGCACAGCTAGCCACTGCATGAAATCAGGAAAACTTAATGTTACAATTACCGTTAGTCTTTGCTGAAAAAGTAGGGCAATCAGTTGTGAGATTGTTTATTCGTTTGTGCATGTGGCAGGTGTTTGGGCAGATAATTATTGACTAAAGTTTAGCTTCAGCACTGCTGCTGCTGAGGAGGGTGATGCAACACTGGTAATCAACTGCCATCATGATAAAAAAAAAATACCCCTGGCAGTGAGTGATGTGTTCCCTGTTTGGTGTGAGATGTCCCACTATGTGCCTACGTGTAGAGCCCAAGCCCTTTTATCATAGAAAAAAGGAACAATTTAGAAATAATGAAATAAAATAAAATAAAGAAGTAAAATATTTTTTTTACATCAGATCAATATATGACTCACGAAGCAACTTCACTGATTCTTGAAATAGTATGTGAAATCAGTGTCACCACAGGTCCTGTTGATTTGTCCTACAGCCCCACCCAACCTGGTAAAACGATCTTTTAAACAGTGTAATAATGGTGTAATAATAGTGTAATAACAGTGTAACACTTTTAAATACAGCACGTTCTACCTAAACCCCAACATTTACCAGCGCTTAGCTTTTATTGTAAGATTTGGAAAAACTTTTACTGTCTGTCATTGAACCAGTTGGAAACTTTCTTACAAATATTCCTCTTGCGTTAGTAGATAACCTGGATTATCTCTGTCTGGCTGTAACCAGACTAACGGCACTGAACTCTCCTCTCCAAATAATATGATTTATCACAGTTATTTAATCACAAAACAAGAAGGAAAGTTATTTCTCACATGGAGCCAGATTGTTTTAGATGGCATCCTCATTTTGGAAACTACAATTTGTATTTACTCAGGTTATCTTTGTCTGGTGTTGAATTTATTTTGTGATCTGAAACATTTAAAGAGCAAGTCCCCCCCCCCCCCCCCCCCCACCACCACCACCAAAGTCTTTCTCCACTCCCACTTCCTGTTTGAAACATACAACAAATTCTGTTGCCTGGCAGACCAAGAGGGCGGAGCCGCTAACAAGTACACACACAGGCTCACAACATTGTGATATCATAAGGTACCAGCTAACGTCATAATGTACCTCTCAGCCATTAAATTCAAATGCAATGCAGAATTTTTATCTGAAGACGGCACAACACTGACAGTTTTAGACAAAATATTTAAATTTTAATTAAAATGCACTAAAGTGCCAAAATATTGACTACACGTGTCTACAGCATGGTTAGACACTCATTTATTTAGTTTATCAGAAAAATAAGTTGATTTGGGGGTGACTTGCTCTTTAAGGAATAAAAAGAAAGAAAGAAAAACCAGAAACAAATCTGTAAAGATGTAAATCCATTTTCAGAGCCCCATATCTGCCTGGTACATTTATATTTTCCTATCAGTGACTATTTTTTCCTCCTGTGACTCAGTCTAAGAAGTGCCCAAGTCTAGTTATAAAATCCAGGAGATCGCAGGTGCAAAAGCAGCCATCTGGTGATAACAGAGATCAAATCTGTTAAAAAAAACTGCTAAATGTGCTTCATTTGAGCTGAGGTGCAAATGTACCCCTGCGACAGACAAATCCAGATATAAACAAAGCCCTCCGCTGAGATAAATTGCTGGATTTAACTAATCTGGGTTGCTTTTGATCCTGGAAATTATAATATCCCTCCTCAATATGCAGGTACACCTGAAGTAAATGCTGGGTATGAAGAAATCCTTGATGAAGTGATGAAGTGGGATGCTGATAGCACCAAAAATTGGCTGAAGTATGAGTCTCTCTGGTTTTCTGAAAGGTTAAAGATAGTGCGGTTCATTTTCAACTGATGAATTATCTGATTATTTGTCAAAGCAGGTATATTTTAGGGTAACTGTCTGAAAATGAAAGCTGGTAAGTGCTTGGTTTGTAAACAAGAAGAAGTGTGAATGTGATCACCAACCATTAGGAGGACCAACTTCGTTTCCAGCTGAGGGAGCAGATATAGAAGTTTCAGTACCAAACGTGGAGGATTAAATAACTAGCACACAAAGCGATATAAAGGGGACAGACACAATAACAAAAGGCCTGTTTGCCTATTCAGGGGTTTAGTCATGTATTAAAAAATCATATCGTCAAGCTTTCTGACAGATGCTAATGAAGTGATGTTTACATTTTTGATTCGCTGCCTAAACAATGATAAGATTGCTCTCAGAAAACAGCAAGCCCTGCTATCCAAACACATCCATTGAGTCTATCACCAGACATGACAGCTTTCTTCCCGTTTTCTAACAACAATAAGCGACTCATTTCCATATTAATGAGAGAAAAGAAAGGCAAGTGGATGAAGAGGAGTTGAGCAGGGGGAGAGAGAGGGTGATGTTGTGTCTTGTTGTCTCTGCACCTTCTGACAAAGTCTTCAAACATGTTGTTAATGACCAGCTTAAAAAAACAGAGACGAGCGTGTGGAGGATCATATCAGCATGTATCAAGCTGCGTATTGTTGCCTGCTTTGGGACTGCTCTAGCATAAATGTTTGGTATTGTTGCCACATGAGGCGGATGAATGCATGCAGTGGCACGTGTGCAGGTGGGCCAGCTCATCCATAAGCACCGCATTCACACGACGCTAAGCACCTTGAACCGACAGAGACAGCATCCTTCCACAGGAAGTGCTCTTCAACTCACCCCGACCTTGTAACTTGTTGCACACAAATAATGTTTTACAGATGCAGAAACTCTAAAAGTCATATTTTTACGCTGGTGTGTGGTGTGTTCAAATTGACGTTTTACCAAAGAACTGTAATAATAAACTGTTTTTAGAAGCTTTGCATGTTGTGTGTTTGAGACTTGTGAAATATTAATGGGTGTTCTTTGAGTATTGCTATGCACGCTGCTGCAGGCAGTAACTGTTACTCGTGTTAATAAAATACCCCTTTTTTTAAAGTTTACTCAGTATAAACAAGCTCAGATACATTGGTAACAATAAAGATAAAAGTAGAACCAAAATGATCTGGTTCAGAAGCATAAATAGCTGACCGCTGGGTTTTCTTTGGAAATATTCCTTTAGACATATTGACTTTATTTTGGAAACAGCATTTTAACATTCTTCTCACCGTGTTAACTTTTATTACAGCTGGTGTGTTTGTACTTTTGTCTTACCTTATTCTGTAAATATAATTTATACCTTTTTCAGGCGCTTCAACTTTATTTCTGACACTTCCTCCAAAGTCCTTTTTTCTGTGTAGTGACACTATACTGATGGAAATTAGACACGTTCAAGCAGGAATGTTTGATATTAGCATTCATACCAATATGTGATACACTAATAAAAACACATCCCACACACACACACACACACACACACACACCTTTCTGATTTTAAAGTCAATATCAGTGGACAATAATGGCAGGCTGATAATGTCGGACATCCTTTAGTTCAAGTTTGAAATCTTAATCTGACCAAAAGAAATAAACAACAACTTTTAACTTGCTCATGCAGACGTGTTTTAAAATTAATCCTTTTGTTGGCTAGTCCACATAAAACACAATGAGATGGCACATTTTAAATGTTCTGTAAGCCTTCGCTTTATGGGGTAGTTCAGGTCTCTTTAAGTGTGTTTCAGTGGAAAGTTGTGAGCAATAATGTCCGACCTTAACCCTAGTCCTGAACAACTCCAGTTTGGACAAAAAGAGTAAGCATTTATGAAATAAAGTGAGAAGAAATTGTCACTGCAGCCTAAGTCACTCCCATTTACTTCCGGTCCATAAGTCCCCAGAAGAATGAAAAAATTAATGCAAGTCAATGGGGCTAAAAATGCTTTTTCCTAATTCCGTGTCATGGGTTTCACAAATGATGTCCAAGAATTTTAAAGACACATTTTGATAACAAGAAAGCACTTATTTTCAAGCTGCGGAACGCTACTTTAGGTTTTGTGTGAAAATACATCCATGACTACAAATGTGCATCACCAAAGTGACGTCATCGAACCAGACACGGAGAAAAACAGAGGGAAGATGGCGGTAAGTTCAGCGAACTTCAAATCCTTCCTTCAGGAGGAAAGAACCACCATAAATCTGGCCTTGTGGTAAAAAGCAGCTTCTCTAGGGGAGAGGAGATTCTGTGGTGACGTCATATCTGCGACGTACTGTCGTCTGATTTGCAGTCATGCTAATTACGAACTTTTACAAGTTGATACATCTCAACGTATGTGACTGGCATGGTGAAAACACACATAATTTCTTTTCATTACAACTGAGGTACAACAAATGTAATCCAGGGCGTAAGGCAAAGCGGATTAGAAAATAGCTCTTTTAGCCCCGTTGACTTGCATTCATTCTTTTGTTCTTCCGTGGGCCCATGAGCCGACCGGACAGGGAGGAGACTTAGGCTCCTTATGTTTATTTTGTCTGTTTTTATTAACTGTAAAACACTTTAAAACCAGCTTGTGTGGGCCAGCTATGGCTCAGTGTAGAGTAGTTGCCTGCTAATCGCAAGGTTGCTGGTTTGATTCTGGATGCGGAGCCATGTGTCAAAAGTGTCCTTAGGCAAGACAGTGAACTCCGTGTAGCCCCGATCTGTGAATCAGGGGTGTCTGTGAGCGTGGATAGGCGAATGTGACTTTCAGTGCTCTGAGTGGTCAATAATAAAACAATGCAATGCGGCTATTTTAGCTTGTCTTATTTAATTTCTATTTCTCCAAAGTGAGGCTGTTCACAGACCTAACTAAAACTTTGCATTTCTGATCGGAACCACTACGTTATCGTCAGAACCAGGGCCTGTGCACTCAGACGATTAGACCCGGATGATGTGAAAAGTCGACACAGATCTTGAAAACATTAATTCTCCAAACTGAGCTGCAATTAAGACTCTTTAGCTGCTGACCCCCCCCCCCCCCCCCTTTTTTTCAGATGTACTCTAATGTTCATCTAATACTATTTATTTATTCACTTTGTTTCCTTTGCTTACTTTAGATAATCTCCACTTTCAGGGAACAGTTAAAAAAAAAACAGGCCCAAACTGCTTTGACTGAACAATAATAGCTAAACGTGTATTTTTTATGGGGTTTTTTTTTTTTTTTTGCTTAGATTTCACAAAACATTTTTGAAGCAATACTAAAATAAATCCAACAATGTAACTGAGCTTTAGTCTGGCTTGTTTTTGTGGATTTGAAGCCAAAAATGTGGATGGAATAAATAACGTCATAACATGCTATGAACTGATGAAACTTTTGATCTAACTCAGAAAATGTGCCGCAGTGTCAGTTTTACATGCTGAGCATTTATTAAAACACTTGACTCCCAAAGACATCTCCAATCTTCCAGTTCACAGTGCATGTCATTAAAGGCTGCTGAATTACAAACATCATTAGTAGAATTGATTCAGCTTCAGTCTGTTGTTTCGACATGGTGTCAGCCCCGTTTCACAAGTTCAAGCAGACTCATCAGGGCTCTGGGTTGTCTAACTGCTCCCTCACTCATTCTGCTCAGTGGAGGCCTGCCTCCTTGGTTCAAAGCACAAACAAACAAAAAACTGCATGAATTTGCTTCAGCCTGCAAGATGTTGAGCTTGGTCACAATCTGACCTCTAAGCTCAAATGTTTGTCGGTGCAGACAAACTTTTCCCCCTGAATTCACCTTATTTTATATTAAAACTTAAAGAATCATCGCTGTTCTAACTTAGCAAAGGGTTATGAAATAAAGCAGAAAGGAAACCAAAACTATAACCCAAAATTTGCAAAGAAAAAACTGGTTTATTTATTACATTCAGCACTCAGATGTCAATGCAAAATATTCTCACTGTGGAGTTACTGCTAATACTGGCCAGTTCACTAAACACTGTGGGGGTGTTGGGTCTTCAACAACTCATTGGATGATTGACAGATGTGTGTCTCCAGAGACCTGAGTGTGGGTCTGCTGTTTAGCTCTCCAAAGAGTCTTGCTGAGCTTTGCTGGAGAATTTGTGGGTATGGAGATCAGGGTCAAGGGTCAGACTGCGATGAACCAATCCGCCTTCTTCTAACAGGAAAATCCCCTCCAGTAGCCTTCACTGCTCCATCTCCTCTGAGATGTTTTCAGCTGATTTAATGTAAACCCCCCCCCCCCCCCCCCCCCCCACAGATGTGGTTTTGCATGCCTGTTGTTTAAATGCAGAGAAGCTTTGTGCTTTTCTCTGCTCATGTTTGGGTGGAAGTGAAGCAGGTGATGTGATAAAAGAATGCGGCAAAAACGATCAAAGAAGGCAATGGAGCATCTCTGCTGGCTTTGATTTAATTTGAGATTTTAAAAAAATCTAAATGCTGTATCCTCAGAGTGTTTATGAGCATCGGGGGTGGGAGAGACTGCAGCTTTTCTTTTACATAAATTACATTAGTGTGTTTGTATTTCATGTGGACTGATTTAAAGTCCATAAAGACACAATCTCATGTTTTTTGTTGACTTGGACAATTGCAGGTTTTTTTCTATTTTTCCTGCATAATTATCCATCGGAGCGGTTTTGCATTAAACACGTATTGCACTCCACTTGTAGCCAGTAATCAGACAAGATAGCAGAAACTATTTGATGGATGGATAAATATGGACGCTAAAGATGCAAAGAAGAATAAAGATGTGAAATATGGAAAAGGGAATATTTAGTACATGAAAGTGAAAACACCTTTCTGAGTGGCACTTCAAATAATCTGCTGCCATTTCCCTGACATCAGAGTGACCAGTTAGGGATCAGACATGGGACTAAAAGGAAATGGGAAAAAAATCTATTGTGGTTGCTTCTGCAGGCCCACTCTTCTAAATGTATTCCTTGAAAGCAAAACCCTGCGTGGATTAAGGCAATCTTGCAGCTCAGCGCTTGTTCTTTGTGCAACAAGTTCTAAAACAGGAGAATAAAGATCATATCATCCATGACCCCCATGCATCCACAAGGCACTCATGGCGGGTCTTGGTACTTGTCAAATCAGTCATGCACGATCACACTCGCACAATATGTACAGGCTACTCTTACAGTTGTGCTTGCAGAATAATAAACTACAAAACTGAAAGGAAATCCTCTAAATTGTGCTTTGAATGTTTTGTGTACCTAAAAAACGATTAAAATGTCATCATTTATGCCATCATCATGTTAAATAGACGAGTGCTTGCTAGTAGGGAACATTTCATTATCTGGACTGGTTGAGGTCACAGTCAGTTCACCCAGTTTTGGACCCCACACACATAATCTGATTGGCTCTCGACCCAGACCAGTTTGTAAACATCCAGAATCGTTCAAGCATGGCACAGAGGCAAAGCTGTCTCCATGAATAAACACTTCCCCCAAATAATTTAGAATCATTTAACATTCATTCTTAATAATTATGGAAAGGTTTTCTCTCTTTTTTCCCATGCCAGCTCAGATCTATTCATTATCACAGTTAGGAATGTTTCTATACAATGGGTTATCTTGCAGATTGTGCACCTAAATGCAGTCAGGACAAACTGTCTTCAAGTTTCAGTATGATTCAAAGATTTTTAAACTGTCCACGAATCAGATTTCTAACAGATTTAAAACCAAATCTTCATGAATGTTAACATATTTTGTTTGGAACGCCCATTGGAGTTCGGCAGATTCCATCATTTGAGGTTTTTAAATCTTGTTTAAAGGCACTTTTACGATGTGGCTTTTAGACAGTGACTCCTTTTAGTGTTTTATTGTGTTATTGTTTTAATGTGTTCTTAGTATTCCTCGTGTTTTATCTGCTTTTGATCGGTATTTTTATCGTCTGTTTTAGTTGCTTAGATTGGTTGTGTTTTGGTTTGGCCTGTGCAGCACTTTGTGCAGCTCCCATGCTGCGTTTTAAACGTGCTATATAAATAAACTATGGTATGGTAAATTAAATTAAAACTAATGCTTTTGTGAATATCAGGGTAGCCTCTCCTTATGTTTTAACAGGGCTTCTCAATAATTTAAAATATTAAAATCATGATTATTTTGGTCGGTATTAAAATAGTGGTTATGCAACACAGCTACTCACTGAGTTTGGGAACCGCAGAGTTCTGCAAACATAGATTTACATCAGCAGGTGACTCGATTACACAGTTTGAAAGTGATTAAAATTACTTTTGTCACGCTAGAATCAATAGAAACTATTTAGTATGAGAAATCAACCAGAGAAATACTTTTGTTACTGTTTTATTAGAACGTGATCTCCAGCTCTCACTGGAGCAGTTTGCAGCCGAGTGTGAACCAGCTGGGATGAGAATCAGTTGCTCTAAATCCAAGACCATGGTCTTGAGTCGGAAAAGGGTAGAATACCTTCTCCGGGTCAGGGATGAGGTCCTTCCTCAAGCGGAGGAGTTTAAGTATCTCGGGGTCTTGTTCATGAGTGAGGGAAAGATGGAGCGCAAGATCGATAGGTGGATTGGTGCTGCATCTGCAGTGATGCGGGCGTTGTACAGGTCTGTCGTGTTGAAGAGAGAGCTGAACTGGAAGGCGAAGCTCTTGATTTACTGGTTGATCTATGTTCCTACCCTCACCTATGTTTACGATGCTTTTGGGTAGTGACTGAAAGAATGACAGAGCAGCCGAAATGAGTTTTCTCTGCAGGGTGTCTGGGCTCTCCCTTAGAGATGGGGTGAGAAGCTCAGTCATCCGGGAGGGGCTTGGAGTAGACCCGCTGCTCCTCTACATCGAGAGTAGGGTTGTCACGGCAACCAGTGTAGCGGTAAACCCCGGTAAAAAAAGTTGACAATAATAATAACCGTCTTGTTTTAAAAAAAAAAACTATATTATCTCGGTGGGTTACCATGGCTGCGGTGTAGGCGCGGTGACCCTTACCAGCCACCGTATCATCTGCTGAAGTTGCCGGCGGCGCATGCACGCCTTGTTGTTTACAACCAAAACTTTCTTGAAGCTAAAGCTGAAATAATGGCCAAAGGAGGAGACGGCAGCGCTCAGGACATTTTTTTATCCCTCAAAGTAGACAAAGTGGGAAGTACGGGCATTTTTTGGATATTTGAAGAATGCCGAGGGACAGTTGATAGAAGACGGCTATCCTGTTTGCAGCATGTACGGAAAAAGTGTCTGTGAAAGGCAGCAACACTTCAAATCTCATGACACATCTGCGTGACCATCACCCACAACTCTACAGTCAACGCAAGGCAAGCTAATGTTAGCGTTTTAGCTAAAATACATGATCCGAGGATTTGGGTTGAGGGAGAATGAAACGAGTCGATAAATAAAGCAGCCGCAGCGCTGCTACCTGCATATAAACCGTGTCGCGGACACCGCCATGTTGAAATGACGCTATGCATCACGGGGCTCCCAGGGGCAGATAAGAGTTGGTCTCTCTCTGAGAATAATTATAAATTTATGACATTTTCCCACATCTGCAAAGCTCACTGGAAGGACACAAACCGAGGACAATATTTTCCTGATATAGGGTTTATTACTCAAGTAAGGGTAAAACAGTATCTGATTAGAAGGCTACTTGAGTACTGAGTATCATCTGATATAATATTTTTAAAATGATGACATCAAACAGACATAAAATAAGAAGTTATGGACAAATATTGTATTTTAAAGACTAAAGGGAAAAATGTAAACAAATAAACAACATAATTACAAAAGAACACATTTTAGGCAAAATTTTGACACAAACTGAGGACAATATTTCCTGACATACAGGGTTTATTTAATTGTGTGAAAATGTAGCACGTTTAAAAAAAATACTGTGATGATACCGAAAACCGTGGTAATTTTGGTCACAATAACCGTGAGGTTAAATTTTCACACCGTGACAACCCTAATCGAGAGAAGCCAGTTGATGTTGCTCAGGCGTCTGGTTAGGATGCCTCCTGGGCGCTTCCCTGGTGAGGTTTTCTGAGCATGTCAAGCTGGGAGAAGAACCCCCAGGGCACACTGGAGGTGACTATGTCTCTCGACTGGCCAGGAGAGCCTTAGGATTCCCCTGGAGGAGCTGGCTGAAGTTTCTGAGGAAAGGGAAGTCTGTACCTCTCTGCTTAGGCGGCTGCCTCTGCGACCCGACTCAGGAAAAGCGGATGATAATGGGTAGATGGATGGATGGTATGGAAAAGTTGTTTCATTAAAAGACTGAAAATTGATATCTATATTTTTCAATATTGATTTTCAATGCCAGTATTGGACGATATTAATGGCTGACCGATAACATCGGACATCCCTTGTGAGAACCACTTAGTGGTTCTTATTTTTCTACAACTAGACTGAAGGTCTGAGAAAATAAGACTTATTTTTAGAGTTTTCAAATATTAGACAAGCATCTTCTAAAAACAAGCTTCTTTTAAAACCTTTAAAACCTTTTTCAAAAACACATTATGTCCCAGTGGCCTTCGTTTTTCTTCTCCCATTTGTGTTTTTTAGTTTTTCTTCTTTACTTTTGTGGGGTGCTTTTATATCTTTTTTTTTTTTTTTTTACTCATTTAGATCTTGTTATTGTTCATTTCATTATTTCAAAGCATGTTGGTTTAACTTGTTTAAAGAATGCCTGACAAATAGATTGGACTTCAACTACTTTATTGATCAGCCCCATGAAAGCAACACGTTCAGACACAGCAGCAATAAAAGTAATGGAGAGCAGCTACAGGAGCCCTGATGTCCAGAGAGTCAGTGTGCATCAAAATGTACTTTTTCAAGAGCGTTGATGCTTGGAAAGAGAACTTAATAAAAAACATTGCTGCATGGTGCACTCACAAGGCCTTTGAAAGAGATAAGGTACTACAAAAAAAAAGCATGCTTTCAAAGTGGAATGTAAGACTTTTTATTTTACTTTTTCAACAGAAATTCTTTTACAGCTGATTATACAATTTTTAGATCATTTTGATGTAAGATTGAAATATAATTTTGATTGCTTACACAGTCGTATGTTTAGGACTGGTCTCGGAAAATAGATAAAAAGCAAGACTAATCCCAGCAAGTCATCAAACTACTGCTAGCACCTTATAAAGACTCAGATGGATGCTCTACCTGTTGTAATAGGGTCTATTTTACAATAGGAAGCGCACAGCGTGGAGTGATACATGAGTGTTCGGGTTGCCGGGCAACGGCTGTCGCTGTTGTATGTGTGTTACTGGCTGAATAAGTAAATGTTGAAAACTTCAACCAGAAGTGTCCTTATTTAAATACCAAATAGCACGTCATGGTGGCAGCGGTGAAGGACCTGTATAAGGAAGGAAAAAGAGAGAGGGAACTGCTCCTTATCGAACGTGAGTGGAAAACGCGTACTTCAGTTTTTCATCACCATGATGGAGCTGCGGGAGTGCTAATGGCAGCTAGATAACATGGCGAGGCAACTGCCCGTGATGAACTGATCCGACCCGGATCTGAGTGAGGCTATTTCACTATTTAAGTAGAAAATGTCATTGTACCTAGAAGATGAGGGCATGACTGACGAAGACAAGCAAGCACGGAAAACATGCCGGGGCATAGGCGATCAGGGGCTAAAGAGACTAAATGCTAGCGGGCTAACTGATGATGAAAAGAAGGTACCCGCCAATTTGTGGACGTTTTTTGAGGGACAACTAAAGCTGGACGTGAACTTCAGGATCCACAGACTTCACCTCATGCAATTCAGACAAATCAGATGAAAGTATTGATGATTTTGTAACAAGAGCAAGAATGCTTGCATTGAAGTGCCAGTTCACTGAACAAGAGCTGAGCGAACGCCTGATTGAGCTAATAATATCCAGCACACCACACGAAGCATTCAGAAATTTGCTATATGGGAAGCCCCAAAGTTGCTCTCTGGCCAAAATATTAACAAAGGGGAGGAGGCACGAAGCCCTGACAGCAGGAAATTTGCAATTACAACAACTTGGAGTGACAAAAAATGAAAAGGTTGATGCTATAACTAAAAAACAGGAACAGATATGCCAGAAATGTGGTAAAGAACACAAACCACGTCAATGTCCAGCATTCTATGATGAGTGTCGTCAGGGCTGTTGCTAGCTATTTTGGTGCTCTAAGCACAAAGGCTTCGTGGTAACCCCCTCCCCACCCCCCCCCACACACACACACACACACACACACATACAGAAAAAACAATACAATAACACAGTATGTGCGAGCGCTTCACCTTAAATTCTCTTGTATGCACAAACTGCTTACTATTTTCCACAAAGTAGGATTGATATTTAGTGTGTGTGTGTGTGTGTGTGGGGGGGGGGGGGGGGGGTCATTTTGCCTTGGCCCCCAAAATGTCTTGAAACGGCCCTGGGTGTGTGACTGAGTTTTGAAGGTGATCTGAATTGTATCAGATGTATAAATATTACATGTGTGTAACTTATTGTTTTATACAGGTAAAAACGTGTAGTGGAGATAAAACTACCTACATTTTACTTTTCAACACTTTGTTTTGTTTTCTTGTTTTTATTTAACTATTTTCCTGTCCTGTCTGTCTCTCATCTTCCTGCATCTCCTCTAAACTCTCCAGAAAACCTGTTGCCTGGATTCTTACTTTTTCACCTCATCAGTTACTTCTGAGCAGATCAAAGGGATCTCCTGACCGCAAAGCGGAGAGCGCGATTCGATGCTGCGTCAGTGAGGTGAAATCACAGCAGTGCAGGTGATGAGCTCCGCAGCAGAGCGCTTCCGGCACAAATAAGACAGAAAGTAGAGAACATGAGCGGACATGAATGATCGTGTGTTAATTTTGGTTGTGCCACTGAGAATGGACCGTGCGCTGGAAGCAGCTGCCTGGAGCGCTGCGCAACAACGCAGCTCTGTGTCGCTGTCTGTGCTCTCTGCTCCAAAGAGTCAATAAATGATGTCATATAGTTAGAAAACTTTTTTCCAGCTCCCCTGGATGTGTAGGATATACAGCTCCCCCATCCCTGCTCCTGGATGAAAAGCCGGACATTTTCATCAATACAAGAACCCTCAGTCCGGACGTCCCGGACAGAGAGTGAAAAGTGAACACGGTCCATCTCCTTTCCTTTTTGTATTGTTTTCTCTCTGTAAACATGCTGTTAACTTGCTTTGCACATCTTCTAATTGAAATCTGTCTTTATCATATATATATAATTTTTTTCATAAGCTTGCGTGCCCCTTCCCCGGCGTGGTGCCCTACGCGCTGTGCGTGGTGTGCGTGTGCGGAACGCCGGTGCTGAGTGTCGTGTGTCACGACGTGCCGGTGAGTTGAACGGAGGTGAGGATCCACACGCTGGGGAGGAATCAGGCAGGTAGACAAACTGGGTAATGTAAAAGGTTTTAATAACAAATGCACGCAGGACATGGGAACAATGAGCCAACAAGAGACACAGAATTGGAGGGGTTTAAATACAAGAGGGCTGGGAGCTTGGATGATTGGAAAACGAGAGGCAGGTGGGAGCAATTAACAGAGACACATGGCTGAACAGAATGGGGAGACAGGACAGGGTGTGACATCGTGTCTGTGGAATTAAAGGACACAAGGCAAAATGCTGCAGAAAAAACAAATACCAGCAGAAACACCATAGCCAGCACCAAGGGAGCACGGCTCAACCGCATAGAGGCAAATATAAAGAACAGCATCCGCACCAGCCACACAGAAACGACCACATCAAGGCAATGAACTCCAACTTTGACACTATATGCACAAGTGAACATGGAGAAGAGGAAATGTATCAAAAACAGTGTTACTCAGTTACGATTAGTGAAGTGTCTACACAGTGTTGAAACCAGAGGAGAAGACGAGGATGGGCTCTTGGGGGCCTGCGTCTGTGGCAGAGGAGGAGGCGCCGACGGGCTCTTGGGGGCCCGTGCCTGGTGAGGGCAGGACTGGCGGTGACCGGAGGCAGAGATGCCGGAGGAGACGTCCTTGACTTCTGGGCTGGAGGCGGCGGCAACAACCTCTAGACTGGAGGCGGCGGCGACGACCTCTGGACTGGAGGCGGCGGCGATGGCTTCTGGACTGGAGGCGACGGCCTCTGGACTGGAGGCGGTGGCGACGGCCTCTGGACTGGAGGTCGTGGCGACGGCCACTGGACTGGAGGCGGCGGCGTCGGCCACTGGACTGGAGACGGCGGCGTCGACCACTGGAATGGAGACTGGGGATGGCGTCGACCACTAGACTGGGGACGGCGTCGACCACTGCACTGGGGACGGCATCGACCACTGGACTGGAGGAGGAGACGTCGACCACTGGACTGGAGGGGAAGATGTCGACCACTGGACTGGAGGAGGAGATGTCGACCACTGGACTGGAGGGGAAGACGTTGACCACTGGACTGGAGGGGGAGACGTCGGCCTCTGGACTGGAGGGGGAGGCGTCGACCTCAGGACTGGAGGGGGTGGCGACCTCAGGACCAGGACTGGAGGGGGCGTCGACCTTGGGACTGGAGGGGGCGTCGAACTCGGGACTGGAAGGAGTGTCGACCTCTGGACTGGAAGGAGAGTCGACCTCTGGACTGGAAGGAGCGTCGACCTCTGGACTGAAGGAGCGTCGACCTCTGGACTGGAAGGAACGTCGACCTCTGGACTGGAAGGAGCGTCGACCTCTGGACGGGAAGGAGCATCCGACCTCTGGACGGGAAGGAGCGTCGACCTCTGGACGGGAAGGAGCGTCGACCTCTGAACGGGAAGGAGCGTCGACCTCTGTCTGGCGGTGACCGGAGGCAGAGACGCTGGAGGAGACGTCCTTGACTTCTGGTCCGGAGGCGCCGGCTTCTGGTCCGGAGGTGCCGGCTTCTGGACCGTCGACTTTTGGACCTGGACCGTCTACTTCTTGACTGGAACTGTCGACTTCTGGACCGGAACCTTTGACTTCTGGACCGGAGGCGTCGACTTCTGGAGTCGAGGCGGAGCCGCTGCAGGAGGGGCCGCCAACTTCTGGAGTGGAGGCGAAGCCGCTGCAGTCGGGACCGCTTCCTTGGCTGGTGCCGCCAGACTGGGCGCTGACCACTGGACAGGCTGGCCTGGGGGCGGAGCATCCTGGATCACCGCTGGAACTGGCGCTGACTGGACTGGTGGCGCGGGACCTGACGCTGACTGGACTGGTGGCGCAGGACCTGGCGCTGACTGGACTGGTGGCGTTGGACCTGGTGGAGCCGGTAACTGGAAAAGCAGGGAGGATAGATTGTCCAGCTGGAACTCCTGGAGACTGAGGATCTGACAGAGTCGGACCAGCTCAGCTCGGAGACCGGTGAGCTCTGTTGGATGGGCTGCGAGCTCGGTCCTTTGGCCTGGAGACGGGAGAACTGCTGACTGGACCAGTGGCGGGGCCGCTGGCTGGACAGAAACCTTCTCCTGGAGATACGGGGAGGATGGGGTGTCCAGCTGGAACTCCCGGAGGCTGACGTGCTGACGGATCCGGCCAAGCTCCGCCTGGAGACAGGCGAGCTCTGTCAGCTGGGCTGTAGGCGTGGTTCCTCCGCCTGCAGATGACAGAGGCGCTGATTGGACCGGAGACGGGACTGCTGGTCTGACTGGGGGCAGGTCCAAGCAGGCGCGCCGAGCCGGGTCAGCTGCGAGCTTGCGGCTCCGTCCTGGGACAAGGGGTGACGGTGGAGCCCGTCATCCTTCCCAACGCCATGGGCCAACTCCGGGGGAGCACACAGCCAGTCTGGTGCCCACATAGCAGGAGCGGTCCATCTGCGCCTCCCCTTCCAAGTCTCCATCCGGCTCTGGGAGGGTGGAGAGGATCACTGAGGCCCAGGCTCGGTGGCAGCATCCATGGCGAGGCGATGCCGGAGGAAGAGGAGCCGGCCGGTGGTCCGCGGCAAGAAACTGGAACAGGTCCTCCCAAGGGATAACCTCCCCGCTGGATCCTTCTGTGGGTTGGCACATTCTGTCACGACGTGCCGGTGAGTGGAACGGAGGTGAGGATCCACATGCTGGGGAGGAATCACGCAGGTAGACAAACTGGGTAACGTAAAAGGTTTTAATAACAAATGCACACAGGACATGGGAACAATGAGCCAACAAGAGACACAGAACTGGAGGGGTTTAAATACAAGAGGGCTGGGAGCTTGGGTGATTGGAAAACGAGAGGCAGGTGGGAGCATTTAACAGAGACACATGGCTGAACAGAATGGGGAGACAGGACAGGGTGTGACATCGTGTCTGTGGAATTAAAGGACACTAGGCAAAATGCTGCAGAAAAAACAAATACCAGTAGAAACACCATAGCCAGCACCAAGGGAGCACGGCTCAACTGCATAGAGGTAAACCGCCATCACCTGCAGAGCTACTCTTCAGAAGACGAATCACCACCTTGCTGAGAAGTCAATCTGAGCCTGGGAAGGAGGAACACAGGTTGCGACTGGAACAAAGATCCACAAACATGAAAGAACAGCATGACAAAACCAGCGGCAGGGAACTTCAACCACTCCATCCTGGACAACACGTGACTGTACTACACCCAGAAAGGAAAACATGGTACCCAGAGACCATTGTAAAGAAGTGTGGCGAGCCAAGGAGTTACATAGTACAAACTCCAAATGGAAATCAGGTCAGATGCTGCAGGAGGCATCTGCGGGAGCTGTTCAGACCACACTAAAGCCCTTTTCAGACAGACATTCTGGAACATTTGCGGACAATTCAATCCGGTTTTTAACCAGAACTGTGTTTTCAGACACACCACTTTTGTACCGGAACTTGTCCTTTCGGCTGCGTTCACACAGCAGGGAAAAGTTCCAGATGTCTGACGGCAGCGGGGGTGGGGGGGAATTGGACTTATGTTAAGGAGAAGAAGAAGAAGAAAATATCATTTCTATAGCGCCTCTCAAGATAAAAATTACGAGGCGCTTACGCATAATTCTGCGCACACGAAGACGCATAAGAGACCTGGATGATGAAGCTCAATGGTTAAAGGAATCACTGAAGCGGTGTGAAGCGCTCCGTCGCGCGTCTAGACGGTACCGTAGGAGGCGAGCTGCCGTGGTTCGCTGCATGCTACAGCAGCGGGCTATCTAGGTGCGCACAGCGTCCCCCGGTCCCCTCCTCCTCCCCCTCCCTCTTGTCCGGAACTTTACCTCACCAGTCTGAAGCAGCCACCCTGTCCGTAACAATTCCGGACCTGTTACTAGGGGCTTCGTCCGGATAAATTCCGGAGCACGTTATCCGGATGTTTGTATTCAGACAGAAAGGTCTTACGGACAGATTCCGGAACATTTCCGTTTTTCATGGCCTGTCTGAAGGGGGCTTAAGGGACTGACATGGAGATAAACACCACGGAGACCAACCCAGGGGAGCGACAGCATTTGACCGTATCAGTAAAAACACAAAACTGACCAAGTAAAATACACCATTCCCCAACTTGAAGAAGAAAAAAACCTTGAAGCAGACAAAAGTCTGTTACAAACACGCACCAGATGTGGCAGAGTCATAAGCAGACCAGCCCACTATAATGACTTTGTTTGAAATGCTCTAGCCAGCTAATCTTGTTCATCACTCGGAGATGTTTTCCAATCTCAGTTTCAGCAGATTGTATCTTATTTTTTACACTCTATTATACAGACAATTCAAGTAAAATGTGAAATGTGAATATATATTTCTTTGCTGACAGGGGGATGTTGTAATAGGGTCTATTTTACAATAGGAAGCGCGGAGTGATACATAAGGGTTCGGGTTGCCGGGCAACGGCTGTCGCTGTTGAATGTGTGTTGCTGGCTGAATAAGTAAACGTTGAAAACTTAAACCACACGTGTCCTCATTTAAATACCAAATAACACTTCACTACCTGCTGGACATTCCTACATGATGCACGTCCACCACTGCAGTTTAAAAGGTTAAAGCCACCCAAATACTTTGTGAGACTAATAAAAGTTTGACACTATGAAAACACTAGTAATACATATGGATGTGTACAGACAAAAATCTGGCTATATGATATCCACTGCCCAGCCCCCCAAAAATAGTTGCCACAAAAAAATAAATAAATAAAAGACGTCACACACTCTAATACTTTGTTAGACTGCCTTTAGCTTTGATTATGACACACATTCGCTGTGGCATGGTTTTGATAGGTTTCTGCAATGTCACAAGATTTATTTCCATCCATCCATCCATCCATTTTCTGAACCTGCTTGTCCATGTAGGGTCGCAGAGGGACTGGTGCCTATCTCCAGCGGTCAACAGGCAATCAGGTGGGGTACAGCCTGGGCAGAGTGCCAGTCCATCACAGCTATTTCCATTCAGTATTGCATTAATATGTCACCAAGATCTTGCATTGATGATGGTAGAGTCTGACCTCTGCACAAAGCCTTCTCCAGCACATCCCAAAGATTCTCAATGGGGTTAAGGTCTGGACTCTTTGGTGGACAATCCATGTGTGAAAATGATACCTCATGCTCTCTGAACCACTCTTTCACTGTCTGAGCCTGATGAATCCTGGTATTGTCATCTTGGAATATGCCCGTGCCATCAAGGAAGATGGAATAACCTGGTCATTCAGTATATTCAGGTAGTCAGCTGACCTCATTCTTAGAGCGCATCCTGTTGCTGAACCTAGACCTGACCAACTGCAGCAACCCCAGATCATAGCACTGCCCCCACATGTTTGTACAGTAGGCACTATGCATGATGGGTGCATCACTTAATCTGCCTCTCTTCTTACCCTGATGCACCATCACTCTGGAACAGGGTCCATCTGGACTCATCAGACCAGTCTTCAATAATGCATGGGACAGTTCTTCTTAACCCACTTTTATAATTTCTGCTATCTCCTTAGATGTTTTATCTGCTTGATGCATGCCAATGATCTGACCATTCTCAATGTATTCATACAATAGGAGGATTGTACCTATTTGCTTCGTTAAATCCAGGTGGCGGCTTTTTTGGCCAGGCAGAGTATTTCACAATTGTGCCACGATGCAGAGAAGCAGGGGCGGACCAGCCATCTATGAGGTCTGGAGAGTCCTAGGACGGCCAGTGCACCAATCGCCACTTTTTTTTTAGCTCCAAACATCTTTTGTTGTCTGTGACTTCAAATGGTGTTTTTCTCTTTGGGACTCTGGTAGTTTGTCCCAACGTTGGAGTGGTAGCAGCCGGCTGTTTCTCCTTCTCTGATATTATTGAGCAGAGAGCCTCTCACACCAGTGGTGTTCTGTTGCTAAATGTGAGTGCATTATGAATGGAGGACACAGGGAAGTGTGGCAGTTCAGTGAGACCAACATTGGGATGGTCCAATAGTAGCTTTTGGTCTGAACCATTTTATTGGTTGAGGTTATTGGACAAATACGAGAGAACCACTTTATTCGTCTGTTTTTGAAAAATATCTACATTTAAAGTTATACTATGTTAGAATGTTAAGAGGGACGGAAAAATAATTTCAGCAAATTTATTTTTGCAGATTTCCTATAACAGCTGCACAATACTTATAAAAATTTAATTTTTACTACTACTACTACTACTACTACTACTACTACTACTACTACTACTACTACTACTACTACTAATAATAATAATAATAATAATAATAATAATAATAATAGGGTTAAAAGTTTACTCATCTTTTTTTACACACAAGTGATGAAATGTTCCTTTATTATAATAAAAAGGGGGGGATACTTTTCTGTGGTTTGGTTGAAGCCAACTGAGAAGATATTTAATTTGAAAAACTCCAAAGAATAGAGACCACTCTTATTGACCTCGTCATGATGAACAGGAGGTGAGTGTGTTTTGTGATGTGAAGGAGGAGGAGGAGGAGGAGGGGGAGGTGGGGGAGGAAGGGGGGATTCTTCTTCGTCTTGGTTTATGTCATTGGCTTAAACGACCCAAGACCCCGCCTTGATAAAAAAGGAGAGTTAGACAGACTAGTGCCAGAGAGAGAGAGAGAGTGAGGAGGAAAAAATAAAGCGGTGGAACAGTTAACACGCCTCCTCGGCGTTTATGAAAAAAGGAGTCGGCTTTAACTCCTCTGTTATCTTCTCGTCTGTTGCTTGTAGAAAACAAGGAGAAGACGCCGCTCAGTCAGGCGGAGGATTAACAAGCTGGAATCAGAAAATACTCCAAGAATCTTCGCATGAAAACATTTGTCCTGGAACGGATGCTGCTACTGCAGTGTGCCTGAAAATAAAAAAAGAAAAAGAAACGCAACTCCTCAACTTCATTCATTCATCCATTCAGGTAAGAGCGCGAACGTTAGGAGCCGTGTTGTTTTTATTTAAACCCAGCTCCAGCTCTGACCATGTGTGTCCACCTTACTGCGCCACGAAGATGGGAAACGGACGGGTGGGTTGGACCATCCGAGTCCGAGACCTTGTTTTCGACCACGTATCGTTGGTCCAGTCAGATCTGGACTCGAACCGGACCGGACCTGTTTCTGCCTCCGGTTTTAGCGTCTTGTCTTTAGCCTTGTTTTTATTTAAGCTAGGCTACGTGACTGAGCTCACGAGACCCCGAACCGAGTGTCAGTTTAAAAGAAAATAGGAAGTGCATCATCAGCTGGGAGAGTTGCGCTCATAAATCCTCTCCTAGCTCCAAGTTGACTGAGATATTTTTGGTGTAAGGGTCGTCATGCTGTTCAATCTCGAACACGGCTCGCTCTTTACCTTTATTTTAGCAACACAATTCTCTCTGTGACCCTTTCTCCACGCATACCTGCTGTAACGCACATTTTTTCACCCCTTCATCCTTGCTGGAGCTTTGAGGAAAAGGGAAAGAAGAAGCTGCCACTCATCATCACAGGCAGGATCAGAGGCTGCATAAAACTTTTAGCATCTCAGGAGCCCACACAAGATTTAAAAGATCAAACACTTGCTTGTGATGCCCCGAGGAGGAGTCTCACCTGAAAGGGATTTACTGGGTTTACAGCGTGGAGCTGGAGGTGAGCAGTTGGCACACTTAAGAGCGAGGAGGGAGAGAAAGGGTGAAAGGCAGTGTGGTTAAACTGAAGCATCTGGAGAGGAGATCTCTGGGACACTTTGCTGCCTTTGGAGTTGGTGAAGAAAGAGCATGTGATGTTCCAGAGGAGGAAACGGTTCATGAATGAGCTGTGCTAATTGCCTTGTGTTAACTTGTTAATTACACACACTACTAAGTGCTCTTACATATTGTTGGACTAATTAAATCAACACTTCCTCTGAAAATGTGACATTTGTGATAAGATCTGAACAAGAATCCCTGATTTCTGCTCACCTGCTCACTACAGAAGGAATGACCTTGCTCAGTGCAGCTCTTTGTCTCTTTTGAGTATTAGATCAGGAAGAGCTGTGTGTGTGTGTGTGTGTGTGTGTGTGTGTGTGTGTGTGTGTGTGTGTGTGTGTGTGTGTGTGTGTGTGTGTGTGTGTGTGTGCGCGACTATAAGGCCACTACAGATGTGTGCAGCCTGGACATCTGCTCCTCTTTGAGCCATTGTGAGGGAAGCATTTAAGATGGTGGGCAGATCAGCTGCACAGAGATCCCTTGTCAGGATTTTAACAGCTCTGGTCACGAGGGGTCACAACACTGAGCTGTTTTCTGTCCCCTCACATGCCAGGTACCTCTGTAATTATATTTGCTCAACAGCAGATTCCTCCATTCTCATCCGATGGTCCATTTCTCATTGAGAACCACCAAAGTGGCAACATTTAAGGTTAAAGGCTTTCCCTTTTTTCCTTGCAAGTTGGTAATAAGTCGGTGTTATCATTCAGAAAGGGGGGTTGTCATATTTCCACTGAGGAAATTGGACGGACTCACCGGGTCGACCCTCGAGAAGCTCCTGCCCTCTGCCATCCTCTCCCGTGTTGCCGAGCAGCACCCCATCACTCCAGGCAATTGAACACCTCTGAGGGGACCTCTGTTAGCCCCGTGCAATATTTATTACCATCCATCATCTCCGAGACGCTGGCTCTGCGGGTGAATAACAGCGGCTGCTAAGTTCTGTGTTAAAAACTTCCCCTCACCAGCGACCATTAGAGGGGATTTATGAGAGCGGCTCCCAACTAGATGTGCTGTTGGAAGCGAGAAGGAGCATGTTTCAGAGTGGCTGCACACCCACTGGGCTGTGGGACTGCATTTGTCGTGGATAGGATTCTAACTGGTGCTCATTTGTTAAAAAGTTGCCCCTCTTGTCCTCATTTTCCTCCAGTAAATTCAGTGCTGAATTAAACCGAGACTCTCGTGTAATTGAACACTGCGTTGATTTTTGCAGCTTTTGGTGCTCTGATCACATCAATCTGATCATGTTGCCATGTGTCTATGACACATGCTTCCATATCACGCAGTTCAAGTCTGATATTTACAGAATTTTAAATGCAAGAGCTGAAGGAACTCGTTCACCGTCTTTCTTTTCTCTCATAGTAAGTCTTGTGCCAGAACAATGATCTAATATTCACTGTGGTCTTTAAAGACGATCATCTGATTTATGCACACAGGGCCGCTGAGCTGCTGAATCCTGCCCTCGTGTCCTTTTGTATGAGTTTTAGTTCATCGTGGATGTGCTCACAACTTCCTCCTGTCGCCTTCATCTCTTCAGGAGAGGAAGCAGTGTTGTTTTTCTTCATCTTTACTTAGTGAAATGAAAACAGCAATAGGGTGTAATGCAGGTGAAGCTCTGACTGAAGCTGAGTGCCTTCTTCTAGGACGGTTTTAATGTGTGGTCCTAATTGGTCTCTGAAGGCTAAGACTTCTCTCCTTTTGTGTCCTGCGTAAAAACTCTCTCTGTGTGATGCGATTGTGTTGAGCTGAGGAGCCCCGGAGCAGCGGTGTGCATTTGAAGTCTGCAGAACGTGCTCATTATCTCCAACTAAAGGCAAGATTGATTTAACTGAAAGCCGGAGCAGTTTCTGTTCTTTCTTTCTTTTTAAAGAAAGGGTAAAATAAAACCTGTAAACTGATCAGGACAGTGAGACTTACCACGATCAAAAGAGTACCGAGTATCTACTCTCTTTTCTGTGACTAAAGGTGCCATTACTCAAGACATGGTTGGTTTAATAACTCCTCCAACTGTAAGATATGTTGGAAATATGTCTCAGAGAAACAGTTCACATGCCATTCCCTTGTCTTTTATTTTTCTATTGTTCTCCTTTTGATCCATTCTGCATCTTCAATATTCATCAGGCTTGCATGAGAAGTAGGAGGGATTAGGAGCTCTCTTTGCTGTCGTCGCTGCTTACCCCACTGCTGCAGCAGTGCACGGAGGAGAATCAGATATTTAGATTTGCAGAACCCCTTGAAAAAGTGAGCCTTTGGAAATGCACTTTATACTATGGCCAGCCACTTTTATTTAAATAATGTTTTTTAAATTAATTTATTTCATTGGGGGGGGGGGGGGGGTCCTTTTGATTTGGCTTCAACCTGCGTGTTATGTTTGTTATTGATTTTTTTTTTCTCAGTTCATGCAGATGAAGTGATGCATCATGCCTAATGCCTACTTGTACATGCAAGCAGGGGCAGTGCTCTGATCTGGAGTTGCTGCAGTTGGTCAGGTCCAGGTTCAGCAACAGGATGTGCTCCAAGAATGAGGTCAGCTGACTGGTCAGAGCTTCTGCCTTTCAGAAAGGATTCTCTCTGTTATTGAACTAAATGCAAAAGCCTCTACTTCTACCTCTCACCCTCTGCACTGTCTGGTTGTAGTATAGTGGACATGTTTTAAAGTGGTACCATGTTGTCTCTACTACATGAAAGGTCATGTTGTATCTTAGTCCCTTATGGTCATGTCAGAGACAGTTGTTAAGGGACTACATTGTCAGGCAAAGCAATGGCACAGCAATTAGAGCTATTAATTCTTTTTTCTTACCACTTAATACACTTTAATTTAATGCATATTAATTGATGAGCTCCTGAATCTGCACTCGCATAATCCACCAAGGATTTCTCAAAGGCAAGCACAAAAGGCTTTTATTATCTTAAAGAGGAAGTGGTCTTTTGGGATGTAAAGTGCCCCCGCTCAATTGTGTATTACATTATGAGACGGACATAAGTGAAATGAAATTACAACATATCATCAGTGCAGTGAAGGATCCTATTGGGTAATTGCCTCAGCAGAGCCATTGTTGTAATGTCAGACTTGCTCTTTTGGATGTGACAGAGGGTCTTTTATGAAGTCCTCCTGCAGGGGAGCAAAAAGCTGTTTCAAGGTTAAACTGTGTGAAGGCCAAATGTTTGGGGAGGTCGGATTAATTTCATGTCCCATAATGTGATTTGCAAGATCTCCTCCTCTCCTGCCCTTGTGTTTTTGCTGTAGCCATCTCATGCATTTCTAAGTGTTTACAGGTCCACTAAATAGAATCATGGGTGAGGGTGTGTGCTTGCCAATTTGCCATCATTCCCTTATCATTGTCTCCTTACTGAATATAAATTCACCGATTATTCCTCAAGAATGGAGGAGGAAAAAAGAAAACCTTTTCTCATGCATGCACATATGCATTGCTTAAACAGTCGCATGCATAATCACATAAAACAGCACAGGATGAGCGGTGGTTCCAAGGAAATCACTGCGCATCATTAATTACAGGGCAGGCTATGAGGATGGGAGAAGAAGGACCACTGCAGTAACAGATGTCTCTCGCTTAGTTGGCCTATTCAACTCTATCACACAGCATCTGCAGCTTATCGCTGTGAATCTGAATCTCTAGCTAGCTAATGAAACTGGTTACCTCGTCTTGCTGGCTATTGCTTTGCAATACAGATGTGCTTATAGATATGCGTGCAGTTCATACAGCACTGGTATAGAGACATTTGTTCAAGCTCACAGTATGCATGCGGTACGAGGAAGTGATGAAATCAGTGATTAAAGTCGCTGCGAGTCGAGTGGGCGGGATGTAGGCTCCTTATGGGGGATGGCACCACTGGTTGTATTTGCATCCTTCCCTTTTAACAGCCCGTATTTGTTAGAATGCAGTTCGAGTCATAATTAATTGTTTTCTTTGCGACTAAAACGTGAAGCACGGACAGCAGTTTGTTGTAATTTACTTAGTTCAAAATTTGATTGTTTTTAGCTTTCCTGCTTCACTAAAGTATTGACTATGTCTGAGTTCATCAGAAGAGATACTAATGTTTATATATTTGAAATAGTTGTACATTATCACAATATGTGTATGCGCTTCCTGACAGCATTAGCAAAACAAACAGAAGCTGAAAGCCATTTACCAAACTCATTACGAGTGCTCCACAAAGTCTTTCGTGCAGTTGCACATTTAATATTTTTCAAGATTTCACCCAAATCACAAAATTCCATCAATTCTCAAAATGAGATGATGCAGCAGGAATGCCTGGCCTCTGTTCTGCTCTTGAACCTTATTCTGTCTGTAGAGCGCCGTTTCAGGAGAAGGTGGAACAATTTTAAGTGAGCGCCGCTCGTTTTGCTTCTGTCGGCGCTGCTATTTGTTCTTTGCCATGTTTGTCTCCCCGTGGAAAATAGGACTTGAATAAGTCATTATGGGCAAAGCCTGGTTCTGTGCAATAGTGAAATTTTGTGTTGTAAATAATTAATATCATTTAGACAAGCTATTGTCTTTGCTTTTAGGACTACTTCCTTATTCTATCTGTTCATGCTGTTTCCTCTTTCAGCTGTTAACCAGGCAGTGTATTACCAACACAAAGCATCTTTCAGAAAGCTGCACACTAGAAACTTCTTGAAGGACTGAACACAAATGGCGAACTGTTCAACATTTCCTTCTGTTATAATTGAATGAGACAAATATTGGCAGATAGGTGCTACCGTGGACCGTATAAATCAAATACGATAGATCCTTTTAGTGGTGGTAGAGCTGTCACGCAGCTAGAATCAGTCTTTTTGTCTTCTTTAAAGAACCTTTCGCGTGTTGAATCTAGACAAGTAAAAATGTCACAGAGAACTGATCTCTTATTCAGAAAGTTGATAAAAAATTAAGCAAACATTTGCTTGCTTGGAATAACTTCTGTACGAGGAATAAAGTAGCTTTTTAGTGTATCTCTCTTAGCATTTGTTACCTCTGGAAAGACACATATTAAATATTCCATCTCTGCCACAACAAAGAAGTCATTGAACACACAGTTCTGTGTATCGTGTTTGTAAATGGAACACTTTAAAAGGTATTTTAGAGTTTTAATTCAAGGTTGTTGTTTTTTTGTTCTTATTTTGATGTTTAACAGATAAAGAGCTGCATGTAAAGCTTAACCCTCTGGAGGTAGGCGTTGCAGATTTCCAACGTTAAAACCTACCTACCTGGTTACTCCACATACATATTTCATGATTATTTTTTAACTCTGAAGTGCCCCTGAAGGACTTAGTGTTCATCCTTTTATCTAAACTTATTTTGAGCCTTAGAGGGTTAAACCAAACAGACACACACTTCGACCCCTTCTAATCTGTGCAGCTGTGACATGCTAGTGGGGTATAGATCTTGTGTCCACTCTGATGGAGCTGCTGTGTAACAACGTGCTGTAACAAATACAGCACACATAAGCTCACTTACTGGCCTCTGTATTGTGCAACATGGGTTTGAGCTTTTTCTAGCCCTGGCTTTTAGATGTTATAACTTCACTGCAGCTGTGAAAACTTTCTAGATTGCTGCAGTCTTTTTTTTTTTTTTTTTTACTTTTCCAATGGTGTGAAAACACCCCATGTGGAGTCTTGGCATTTGAATCTCCTTCCAACTGGACCTAAACGTGTTTTTTCCTTCTTTATATACCCTATAGCAACACCAACGCAGCCCCGTGGTGCTGTTGTTGGCTTGAAGTGCAGTCAGTGAGAAAAAGGAAAAGACCGGGGTGCTCTGCAACATTTTATCTTTCTTTATTCTACAGGTTGCCATCTCCAACCATTCTCTACTTTGTTGACGGTGGTGTTGTTTACATACAGCGTCTAAACATTTGTACAACGTTGGGGAAAGTCATGCATGTCCAAAACTGTGCTAATGTCCCTCTGCGTGCCCCATAGAGGTGAGACAGATGGCACGCCTTGTTCCCAGTCTTGTAAATTGCCTGTGACAGGAGATGGCATGTGCATAGATGAACTAGGGCAATTTAGGCTTGACAGACAGTGGCAGAGTGTAGAAATTATACCGTAGGGCTGCTCAATTAATCGAATTTTAATCACGATTACGATCTGAGTTTTGAACGATTATAAAAAACAAAACAAGCCGATTATTTGCTCCTCCCGCTTGCGCTGCCCTGAGTTGCAAATGAAGCGCTCCTCCACAGTGTCGCCAACTTAGCGACTTTGATGCTATTTCTAGCAGCTTTTCAGACCCCCTTCTTGACTTTTTAATCCTAAAAGTACCTAGCGAACATCTCAGAAACATCTCTGGTAACCCTTAGCTACTTTCTGGATAACTGTCGTCGACGTTTCCTGCAGGTTAGCTAAACACTCCGCCTGTGCTCCTGACCGTTCTTCACAACTGGCTCCTTGTTGGATTAACCAGAGTGAGTGACACACACACCGCACCTGCGGACTCCTGAGCAGCTAAAAACAGCTAAATGTGCGCGTGCAGCGTGCTAAACACACGTGCAGCTTGCCCTGATTGCTGAGACCGGGTTGGGGGGTGGGGGTGCAGCTGTGGTTGGGACAATTATTACATTAACCGATGGACTTGTAAATAAATACTTTATAAATAAGGTAGAAATAAGTTCCTCATGCTGATAACTAATAACTAATCTCTCTGAGGACACAGTGCTAGTGCACGCTCCTACAGCACCTTGACACAACTAAATAAATGTTATGCAACATTTTGTGAACATCAATTTATTTGCATTTATTTGTAAATGCCACTGTATAATTCTTGCTGTCAGTATTTGCAAGATATTGGTATTTGGGTCTGTACTGGTTAAACTTAAATGAGTTAAACCAAGGTCTATAGCCCTTGGGTCATAGACTATGAGCTATAAGTATATTAGTCTTTTTATACTGGGAATCAGGAGTTATTTTAGTGATCATCTTGTTTCTTATTTTTGTCCTGATTGTGCCCTGAGCAATTTTATGACTGAATAAAAACAAATAAAATCAACATAAATTGAAAAATTGTCCTAAATAATCGTGATCTCAATTTCAGTCACCATAATCGTGATTATTATTTTTGCCATAATCGAGCAGCCCTAGTATACCGTATCAAAATTTAGTATTGTGATTCATGTGAAGAACTTACAGCTTCTTTCCGGAGTATTTCTCTTGTCCGAGGGCACCATCTAGTGGCTGACAAGCATATCACGCAAAAACTGTTGCTCTGTTCGTTTAAGATGACGATGTCACATAGCGAGGGTGGGGGGCCGTTGATGTTGTCCTGCGGGATGGTGTGGGTGGGGGGGTGTGGGGTCTGAGTTTTGAGTATCCGGATGTTCCCTGGAGGTGGGTTCACTGGGGGTGTCTGGGACTGGGGGGCCGTTGCCCCCCTCTGGAGGTGCTTGGGTTGCCTCGGGGGTTGGACTGCTGGCGGTTGTGAGTGGGGCCCCTTGGGGATCTTGGCGGCGGCCATGGGTCACTGCCTGGCGGCTGCAATGCCCCTGGGCGGGTCTGGGTGGGGGCCTGGGGGCTCGGGGTTTGGGGGTGGCCGGCCCCGTGTGGGGATCTGGGCGGGGCCTTGGGGGTCGGGTCCTGACATGTATGCTGCCGGGAAGAAGGCAGGGACACCCAGCAGTGCCTGGCTCGGGTTCGGGGGCCTCAGGTAGACCTTGGCTCCTCTGCCGTTCCATCACAAGTGAGGGGGAGGTCCAGGAGGGGGAGGACCCAACCTTACCTTGATGTCCCATGTCTTATATATTCTGGAAGTTGTGCAAATGCAGGGGTGGGCATAGATATTCTGCTGGGGTGGGGCTGGGTTGGTGCCCTCGGACTCCGTGAGGCTCTGTAATGCTGCTGCTTTGGGCCCTGGCAGGATGGGCTGGGGTCTCCATGCCCTGGGTGGCAGTTTGACAACAGAGGTGCCTATTGGGGCCAGTAGGGGAGCTGGCTCCCTGGAGGGCTAAGCCCAACCAGCCATTCCTCCCCATCCCCGCATATTTCCTTCCTCCTGCTCCCTCACATCATCACACAAACATACACATAGGACCTTGGGGGGTAGGCAAGTCAGGGAGTGCGGGTATGGACCCCATTTCCGCATTCCTGTGGAAACCTGCCCCCCAATTTTATTTGCACCTTAAACACTTCCACTGACGACATTCCACACAAACACACACTTAGGGCCTTGGGAGTGAGCACATTCAACAGCATTTGGCAGGGGGATATTTCAGCCTCCTCCCGAGTGCCGGTGCCCACTTCCAATTTTAAACCGCACTTAGACACTGATGGCTGAGGGTGTAAGTGGGGTGGTGCAGTGGCATCAGCTGGCATATGCTGGATGATGCCCGCACTGCCCACTCACCACAGCCATGGAATACACCTCATGATCACACAACACTATATTGGAGCAGGCGGAGGGAGACTAGGGGTCTTAGCCACCTCTGTTGTTGCTAGGCTTCCTGGGGCTGGAGGCTAGGAGGGAGATCTGGCCGTCTGGTTGGGGTCTGGGGTGGTGGGTTGCTGTGCTCAGCGTTGGGCGGGTGAGCCTGCTCATCAGCACCCCAGCAGAAAGGGTCAAACTCTGGTTACCGGTGATGGTTGTACCCAATGTGCAGCAGTACCGGGACCAGAGTGAATAGGGTGTGTATGGGGAGCATGAGTGGGTGTCCGGCGTGCATTTTTGTAAGTCTTGGGTTGTATGTGCATGTGTGAGAATGAGGGAGGGAGCGTGTGACTGTGTTTGTGTATGACTGTATATGTCAGGTGGGGCCTTTGGGTCCTCCCCTCTCCTGGAACTTCTCTTGATGATATAGATCTCTGTCCCCCCTCCCCCTGCCACACCTGGTGTGGGGGCTTGTGCCTTGGTCTGCCTGAGTGTTCGTGGCAACCGGGTCTGGGGGTTTAAGATTTTGGCATCTGCCTGTTAGATCCCGGTGGCTGCCTGGTGGGGTCTGGGTCCCTGGGATCTGCTGGGTCCCCGGCGGGGGTGGTCGCCCCTGGGTCCCGGGTTGCTGGGTCCCGGGCTCGGCCGGCTAGGGGGTGGGAGGCTGCGGGCGGGTCTGTAGGCTTGCCGCTGATATCTCCAGGGACTCTGCTGGCTGCTGGTTGTAGCCCCCCGGGGCGATCCTCTGTGCCTCTCGAGGGGGGCGGGGGCCTTCCTGGTTGCAGTCTCCTTGGGGTTCCTGCGTTCTGGGGCAGCGCCTGGATCTCTGGGACTTGGAGCTCCCCCCGTCTCCTGCGCATCTTTGGGGGGCGGATCTGTGGTCCCTCACACTCTCTGTTGGGCGCTCCTATAGAAAAACCTTAAATAAACAAGCGCGTGTACACACAGGTGCTCACATGGTGCTCTCAAAAGTATGGGCTTGGGCATGTTAAACACAGGTCTTAAGACTATGGTGGGCACTTAATGCGTTGTGATTTATTATCGTGATTCTTCAAGTTAAGCAATATTGATTATATATATATATATATTTTTTCTTTTCATCAAGTTGACGCAGTGATAGGTAGATCTTGTTGTATTGTTGTTGTGTCCCTTTTTTTTGTGTCCCTTTGTTTTTTTTTGTCTTTTTTTCTGCAGGTCTAGAAGCAGACTCTTGTTCATTTTTGTTTATTTTTGTGGACCCCCCCCCCCCTCTCTCTCTCCCCACCTTTTCTTTTCCTTTCTCTTTCACCTCTGTCTCCGTGTCTGGTCGGAATTACAAAGCATTCAACAACAATAACAATAAAGTTTTAAGTATCAGGCGTGACATTAAAAGCAAACGCTTTGATGCTCCACCTGAGAATAAATCTGTAAGGCTTGTCACCAGCATTCAGACATCAATTCTGCTTGCTTCACAGCCAGACAGGACACGTAAAAAAAAAAAAAAAATGGCGACGTCACGTTTCTGTTTATAAAAGCGCTTCTGTAGCCGACAAACAGCTAAAACACGTTGTTCTACGAGTATTATTCTCATGTCATGTTGTGTTCTCATATATTTATATTTTAGAGACTTACTTTTCTGTGAAAAGTTCATCAACTCTGCATCAACCGAGGTATTCCTTAAATTTGAAGCAAGTAAACGCTAGTCTTAACGCTATTGGTTAGTTCTGGTTGGCGCTCAGTTTCCTATTGCACGGAGCTCTGCGGGGAAGAGGGCGTGCTTAGCAAAAAAAAGAAAAGATGTATCACAGTACATGATGAGACAATTGCTTTTATGGATTTCTGGAAAATCATACATCATTTCTGAAAGAGGAAAACTCCGGAAAGCAGCTTTAATAATGGTTAGGAGTATTCTTAAAGTTTTACAAAAATGTGTTGAAAGTGTACAGAAATTACTCTAGAGACTTAAATGAATGCAAACCAAAAAAAGCATGCAGCATTTGTGGATTTGCCAACAATCTTAAATGTACTTATTATTAATATTATTAGTTGTAGTAGTAGTGGTGATAGTATTCATCATTTGACTCAGACAAATAATTAATCCTTGGCTGGAAAACCTTAACAAGGAGTTTCTGTATGAAACACACACACACACATACACACACCACCACCACGTGAGTGTTTCAGCATCTGCTTTGCTTTTAGTGAACTTTGGTTTGACATCAATATTTGTGTTCTGGTAACGTTTGATTTACAAATTAAGCACTGCCCAATGGCCATTCGTTGGTAAGGTCTTACTCAAACCCAAATATACTGCTTGCTTGCAATGATCTAGGTATGTACTGCCCCCTATCGGAAGGGAAAAAACACGCACGGGGGGGGGGGGGGGGGATGATTTTTACATGACAAAATAACATGAGATGATCAGTAAACAGTGTAAGGTAACCTGTATGCTCCACAGAAACACAACTCAGCTGAAAAATGTTGGTGTTGTCGGACAATTTGCTCAGTTTTATGGCTTTTTGTCTGACCCTGACCCAGGAAATGACTGCCATGTTGAATTACAAATGCCGGCGCTCCAGCATGACTTTGCCGGAGACACGGCAATCTCACTAACTCATTGATTGTAAACAGTAACTACTCCCCAGCCGTCTGACAACGAAATGTGTTTCAATGTATTCTTCCTTCCAACATGACTGAGACATTAGACTGTTTTGTTATTATTTCCCTGTGGAATTCTTACATATTACTCCTTTAAAGTTCGCTGACTTTGGATTAGTTGTGATGTAGCAAACAGTTGAGCTGTCAGACCAGTGTTTTCCACATCTCACTGTTTTTGTTTTCTCTTGCCGTAAAAGAGGGACTATCTTTAAAAATGCTTTTACTGAACATTTTTATTTAAAATCTCAAATGTGGTCACGTTTTGCTTTCAAACCCCCCCACCCCCACCCCACCCCACACACACACACACACTCTCTCCTCCATCTGGGATGGTACCTCTGTTGGACATTCAAATGCTTACGATGGCACCTAAAGAGCACCGTCACCAAATACGGTTTTAATGGTGTATTAATTTTAAAGCTATTACTTGGCATTGGAAATTTCATCATGGTAACCATTAAAACCAGTAACCGTTTCATCTGTAGTGAACTCAGCTGCCAGAACCCTCATCAATGGGGTGCTTATCATCAAAACCACACTTTTATTTTTTTCTGCTTTGCATTCATTACGGTGTAATGTGAATTCAGGGAAAAGTTGTTGCACACTGTGGCCTTACTCCACCCCCAATCCAGGTTTTGGCCCCTTTATAACAAAGGCCATCAGATTCTTACATGAGATCATCCATCACAATGTTAAAGAAGGTGACCCGCAGTTGTTTTCTATAATTCACTCGTTAATCACAGCCACAGCATTGTGTCGAACACTTTCACTTTTTCCCCCCTTTAACAACTCTCTGG